>NW_027273054.1:0-165030 GCF_040938485.1 Diadema antillarum
GGTTTCTTATTTTTGCGTCATTTGCGTCATTAGTAAATGACGCAATGTATTGAAAATTATTCGTAACAAAGCCGTCAATTTTGTCATTCTGATTACAAAGCTATTTTGTTCAAAAGAAACAAAACTTTCATTTCTTATTATGACGGAATTGAGAAGTTTAAAAGAAACTTGAAGAAACTTCAGGAACTTCAAGAAAGAGTATGTTAAGGAATTAAGTGACTGATAAATGACCGTTTTAAGATGCTTGATAGTCTAATTACTGGCAGTTTAAAACAAGAACCAAAGTATTTGAAAGCAGCAGAAGGAATGAAATGTCTTTTTTCTTCTTGATCTTTAATCTCGTGTGCTATGGTTTCTTATCTTTGCGTCATTACTACAAATGACGCAATGTATTGAAAATGATTTGTAACAAACTCGTCAATTTTGTCAATCTGATTCCAAAGCTATTTTGTTCGTTATTGGTTAAATCGTACCATTACATTGCAAACGGGTGGGAGTTCGTTTACAACGTAAAACCGTCAAATTTTCCTGCAAGGTTAAACGAAATCATTGGTTTTCAAGAAACAGTATGTAATGAGACCAAGTCACTGATAAATGACCAATTTAGGATGCTTGATAGTCTAATCATTTGAAGTTTGAAACAAGTACCAAAGTATTTGAAAATAGCAGAATGAATAAAATGTCTTTTTTCTTCTTGACCTTTAATGGCGTGTGCTATGGTTTCTTATCTTTGCGACATTACTACTAATGTATGACGCAATGTATTGAAAACGATTTGTAAGAAACCCGTCAATTTTGTCAATCTGGTTGCAAAGCTATTTTGTTCGTTATTGGTTAAATCGTACATTACATTGCAAAAGGGTGGGAGTTCGTTTGAAACGTAAAACCATCAAATTTTCGTGCAAGGTAAGCGAATCATTGGTTTTCAAGAAAGAGTATTTTATGAAATCAAGTGACTGATTAATGACCAATTTAAGATGCTTGATAGTCTAATCATTTGCAGTTTGAAACAAGTACCAAACTATTTGAAAGTAGCAGAAGGAATGAAATGTCTTTTTTCTTCTTAATATTTAATCGCGAGTGCTATGGTACCTTATATTTGCGTCATTACTACTAATGACGCAATGTATTGAAAATGATTTTTAACAAACCCGTCAATATTGTCAAACTAATTAGAAAGCTATTTTGTTCAAAAGAAACAAAATTGTCATTTCTTATAATGACGTAATTCAGAAGTTGAAAAGAAACTAAGAAACTTCAGGAACTTCAAGAAAGCGTATGTTAGGAAATCAAGTGACACAACGTATTGAAATGTAATGTATCAGTATAAATGACCAGTATAAATCGGTATAAATATATAGCTTGGGATGTTAACAACGTCATCTGACCACTCACATAGTGGCCCAGGCCGTAAGGGCCTGACAGTTAAAGTGACAATATAGGTTTTCTTGCACTTTACAAACGTTATGATATATCAAATGCTACATATCCTTGTATTTTCGTTATTTTGAGACATTGAAACGGCCTGGGCCATATTGGGGTGGGTATAAATGTGTAGCTTAAAATGATACCAACCTCATCTGACCACTCACATAGTGGCGCAGTCTGTAGGAGCCTGACAGTTAAAGTGGCAATGTAGGTGCTTCTTGCCATTTACAAAGGTCGCATATATAAAATGCTACATAACTTTGTAATGCCTTTATTTAAAAAATGAAATACTAAAACGGCCTAGCCACATTTGCGTCTTTATAACTGTGTAGATTTTACAAAGATCGCATATAAAATGATATATACATAACCTTATACTGCCTTTATTTCAAACAAACACTGAAACGGCCTGGGCCACATTGGGGTCGCTGTAAATGTGTAGCGTAGGATGTTAGCAACCTCATCTGACCACTCACATAGTGGCCCAGGCTGTAAAAGGGCCTGACTGTTAAAGTGACAATGTAGGTGTTTCCTGCCATTTACAAACGTTATATATAAAATGCTACATATCCTTGTATTTTCGTTATTTTCAGACATCGCAACGGCGTGGGCCACACTGGGGTCGGTATAAATGTGTAGCTTAGGAGGTTAGACACCTCATCTGACCACTCACATAGTGGCCCAGGCCTTAGGGGCCTGACATTTAAAGTGGGGTGGGGTAAGCAATTTCAACTGGTCTCTATTTGTAACTGGTTTCAACTGGTTTTAACTAGTTTCAAGTAGTTTCAACATGTTTCAACTGATCTCAACTAGTTTCAACTGATTTTAACTGGTTTCAACCGGTTTTAACTAGTTTCAAATGGTCTCAACTGGTTTCAACTGTTCTTGACTAGTTTCAACTGGTTTTAACTCGTTTCAACTGGTTTCGGCTTTTTTTGAACTGGTCTCAACTGGTTAGAACTGGTCTCAACCGGTATGGACTAGTTTTAACTGATCTCAAGTTATTTCAACTGGTCTCAACTGGTTTCAACTGGTTTGATCTGTTCTCAACTGGTTTTAACTGGTTTCAAGTGGTTTTAACTAGTTTCAAGTAGTTTCAACATGTTTCAACTGATCTCATCTGGTTTCAACTGATTTTAACTGGTTTCAACTGGTTTTAACTAGTTTCAAATGGTCTCAACTGGTTTCAACTGTTCTTGACTATTTTCAACTGGTTTTAAATCGTTTCAACTGGTTTCAACTTTTTTTGAACTGGTCTCAACTGGTTAGAACTGGTCTCAACCGGTATGGACTAGTTTGAACTGATCTCAACTTATTTCAACTGGTCTCAACTGGTTTCAACTGGTTTAATCCGTTCTCAACTGGTTTTAACTGGTTTGAACTGGTTTGAACTGGTTTTAGCTGGTTTCAACTGCTTTGAACTGGTCTCAACTGGTTTTATCTGGTTTTAACTGGTTCAATGTATCTCAACTGGGTTCAACTAGTCTCAACTGGTTTTCACTGGTTTCAAGTACGTAGTTTCAACTGATTTCAAGTGGTTTCAACTTGTTTGAAATGTCTAAAATGGTTTTAACAGGTTTTCACTGGTTTTCAACTGGTCTCTGTTTCTAACTAACTGATTTCAAGTAGGTTTAACTTTTTTCAACTGGTTTACACTGGTTTTAACTAGTTTCAAGTAATTTTAACAGGTTTCGATTGATCTAAACTGGTTTCAACTGATTTTGACTGGTTTCAACTGGCTTTAACTAGTTTCAAATGGTCTCAACTGGTTTCACGTATTCTTGACTAGTTTCAAATGGTTTTAACTCGTTTCAACTGGTTTCAACTTTTTTTGAACTGGTCTCAACTGGTTAGAACTGGTTTCCACCGGTATGGACTAGTTTCAACTGATCTCAAGTCATTTCAACTGGTCTCAACTAGTTTCAACTGGTTTGATCTGTTCTCAACTGGTTTTACTGGTTTCAACTGGTTTGAACTGGTCTCAACTGGTTTTAGGTGGTTTCAACTGCTTTCAACTGGTCTCAACTGGTTTTAACTGGTTTTAACTGGTTCAATGTATCTCAACTGGGTTCAACTAGTCTCAACTGGTTTTCACTGGTTTCAAGTACGTAGTTTCAACTGATCTCAAGTGGTTTCATTTGGTTTCAACTGGTTTTAACAGGTTTTCACTGGTTTTCAACTGGTCTCTGTTTCTAACTAACTGATTTCAAATAGGTTTAACTTTTTTCAACTGGTTTCAACTGGTTTTAACTAGTTTCTAATAATTTTAACAGGTTTCGACTGATCTAAACTGGTTTCAACTGATTTTGACTGGTTTCAACTGGTTTCAACTGGTTTTAACTAGTTTCAAATGGTCTCAACTGGTTTCAACTATTCTTGACTAGTTTCAACTGGTTTTAACTCGTTTCAACTGGTTCCAACTTTTTTTGAACTGGTCTCAACTGGTTAGAACTGGTCTCAACCGGTATGGTCTCGTTTCAACTGATCTCATGTTATTTCAACTGGTCTCAACTGGTTTCAACTGGTTTGATCTGTTCTCAACTGGTTTTAACTGGTTTCAACTGGTTTGAACTGGTCTCAACTGGTTTTAGCTGGTTTCAACTGCTTTGAACTGGTCTCAACTCGTTTTAACTGGTTCAATGTATTTCAACCGGGTTCAACTAGTCTCAACTGGTTTTCACTGGTTTCAAGTACGTAGTTTCAACTGATCTCAAGTGGTTTCATTTGGTTTCAACTGGTTTCAACTTGTTTGAAATGTCTAAACTGGTTTTAACAGGTTTTCACTGGTTTTCAACTGGTCTCTGTTTCTAACTAACTGGTTTCAAGTAGTTTTAACTTTTTTCAACTGGTTTCCACTGGTTTTAACTAGTTTCAAGTAATTTTAACAGGTTTCGACTGATCCAAACTGGTTTCAACTAATTTTGACTGGTTTCAACTGGTTTTAACTGATTTTAACTAGTTTCCACTGGTCTCATCTGGTTTCAACTGTTCTCGATTTTTTCAACTTTTTTTACACGGTTTAAACTGGTCTCAACTGGTTTTAACTGGTTTCAACTTCTTTCCTTGATATTCATCTTTGCATTCATCCAGGTTTGATTTATCTTTTTTTTTCAATTTGCATTTCTTTATAGTAATTGCTTTCATCATTTCTTTTCAAACTTATCCATCTCTCCCTTGCTTTCCTTTATAATACAAGTTTCTCTTCTTCCCTTCCATTGTCTTTTAATGAACGCTGTATTTTGTAAACCTTTTGTTTTTGTGGGTTGAACTTTTTGAATACTTGAGATCAGTTGAAACTAGTTGACACCAGTTGAACCCAGTTAAAACCAGTTTAACTAGATGAAACCAGTTAAAACCAGTTAAGATCAGTTCAATTCAGTTGAAACCAGATGAAACCAGTTAAAACCAGTTGAGACTAGTTCAAACCAGTTGAAACCAGTTGAGAAATTAGTGTGCGTAATGAGTCTCGGTATTATAACGGTGATGAAATCAAATTAGTCCATACTGAAAGTTTCATTGAATTCCCAGTAAATTGGGTATTTGGCAGTAACAACGCAAAGTAAAGAAACATCGGGCAGTATATTCGATGTGTTGTACAAGGAGAGAAAATTCCTTGTATTTGTTATGTCGATTTTTGTTACTCGCTAGAAATCCGGGGAAGGTTCGACGAAATAAAGAATCTGTTATTGGGGAAATCGTACATTACATTGCCAACGGGATTGAAACCATTTCCAAAGTAAAACCGTCAAATTTTCGTGCAAGGGAAACGAAATCATTGGTTTTCAAAAAAACAGGATGTTATGAATTCAAGTGAATGATAAATGACCAATTTAAGATGCTTGATAGTCTAGTTACTCGCAGCTTGCCACAAGTACCAAAGTATTTAAAAGTAACAGAACGAATGAAATGCCTTTTTCCTTCTAACTCTTTAATTCCGCGTCCTATGGTTTCTTATTTTTGCGTCATTTGCGTCATTATTTAATGACGCAATGTATTGAAAATTATTCGTAACAAAGCCGTCAATTTTGTCAATCTGATTACAAAGCTATTTTGTTCAAAAGAAACAAAACTTTCATTTCTTATTATGACGGAATTGAGAAGTTTAAAAGAAACTTTAAGAAACTTCAGGAACTTCAAGAAAGAGTATGTTACGGAATTAAGTGACTGATAAATGACCGTTTTAAGATGCTTGATAGTCTAATTACTGGCAGTTCAAAACAAGTACCAAAGTATTTGAAAGCAGCAGAAGGAATGAAATGTCTTTTTTCTTCTTGATCTTTAATCTCGTGTGCTATGGTTTCTTATCTTTGCGTCTTACTACAAATGACGCAATGTATTGAAAATGATTTGTAACAAACCCGTCAATATTGTCAATCTGATTACAAAGCTATTTTGTTCGTTATTGGTTAAATCGTACCATTACATTGCAAACGGGTGGGAGTTCGTTTACAACGTAAAACCGTCAAATTTTCGTGCAAGGTTAAACGAAATCATTGGTTTTCAAGAAACAGTATGTAATGAGACCAAGTCACTGATAAATGACCAATTTAGGATGCTTGATAGTCTAATCATTTGAAGTTTGAAACAAGTACCAAAGTATTTGAAAGTAGCAGAAGGAATGAAATGTCTTTTTCTTCTTAATCTTTAATCGCTTTTCTTTGCGTCATTACTACTAATGACGCAATGTATTGAAAATGATTTCTAACAAACCCGTCAATTTTGTCAATCTGATTACAAAGCTATTTTGTTCAAAAGAAACAAAAACTTTCATTTCTTGTTATGGCGGAAATCAGAGATTAAAAAAAAAAACTTAAGAAACTTCAGGAACTTCAAGAAAGAGTATGTTATGAAATCAAATGACTGATAAATGACCAATTTAAGATGCTTGATAGTCTAATTAATTGAAGTTTGAAACGAGTACCAAACTACTTGAGAGTAGAAGAATGAATAAAATGTCTTTTTTCTTGTGATCTTTAATCGCGTGTGCTATGGTTTCTTATTTTTGTGTCATTACTACTAATGACGCAATGTATTGAAAATGATTTGTAACACACCCGTCAATTTTTTCAATCTGATTGCAAAGCTATTTTGTTCAAAAGAAACAAAACTTTCATTTTTTATTATGACGGAATTCAGAAGTTTAAAATAAACTTGAATTTCAAAAAAGAGTGTATTATGAAATCAAGTGACTGACAACTGAGCAATTTAAGATGCTTGACAGTCTAATTACTTTAATTTGAAACAAGTACCAAAGTATTTGAAAATAGCAGAATGAATAAAATGTCTTTTTTCTTCTTGACCTTTAATGGCGTGTGCTATGGTTTCTTATCTTTGCGACATTACTACTAATGTATGACGCAATGTATTGAAAACGATTTGTAACAAACCCGTCAATTTTGTCAATCTGGTTCCAAAGCTATTTTGTTCGTTATTGGTTAAATCGTACATTACATTGCAAACGGGTGGGAGTTCGTTTGCAACGTAAAACCATCAAATTTTCGTGCAAGGTAAGCGAATCATTGGTTTTCAAGAAAGAGTATGTTATGAAATAAAGTGACTGATTAATGACCAATTTAAGATGCTTGATAGTCTAATCATGTGCAGTTTGAAACAAGTACCAAACTATTTGAAAGTAGCAGAAGGAATGAAATGTCTTTTTTCTTCTTAATATTTAATCGCGAGTGCTATGGTTTCTTATATTTGCGTCATTACTACTAATGACGCAATGTATTGAAAATGATTTTTAACAAACCCGTCAATATTGTCAAACTAATTAGAAAGCTATTTTGTTCAAAAGAAACAAAATTGTCATTTCTTATAATGACGTAATTCAGAAGTTGAAAAGAAACTAAGAAACTTCAGGAACTTCAAGAAAGCGTATGTTAGGAAATCAAGTGACACAATGTATTGAAATGTAATGTATCAGTATAAATGACCAGTATAAATCGGTATAAATATATAGCTTGGGATGTTAACAACGTCATCTGACCACTCACATAGTGGCCCAGGCCGTAAGGGCCTGACAGTTAAAGTGACAATATAGGTTTTCTTGCACTTTACAAACGTTATGATATATCAATTGCTACATATCCTTGTATTTTCGTTATTTTGAGACATTGAAACGGCCTGGGCCATATTGGGGTGGGTATAAATGTGTAGCTTAAAATGATACCAACCTCATCTGACCACTCACATAGTGGCCCAGTCTGTAGGAGCCTGACAGTTAAAGTGGCAATGTAGGTGCTTCTTGCCATTTACAAAGGTCGCATATATAAAATGCTACATAACTTTGTAATGCCTTTATTTAAAAAATGAAATACTAAAACGGCCTAGCCACATTTGCGTCTTTATAACTGTGTAGCTTTTACAAAGATCGCATATAAAATGATATATACATAACCTTATACTGCCTTTATTTCAAACAAACACTGAAACGGCCTGGGCCACATTGGGGTCGCTGTAAATGTGTAGCGTAGGATGTTAGCAACCTCATCTGACCACTCACATAGTGGCCCAGGCTGTAAAAGGGCCTGACAGTTAAAGTGACAATGTAGGTGTTTCCTGCCATTTACAAACGTTATATATAAAATGCTACATATCCTTGTATTTTCGTTATTTTCAGACATCGCAACGGCGTGGGCCACACTGGGGTCGGTATAAATGTGTAGCTTAGGAGGTTAGCAACCTCATCTGACCACTCACATAGTGGCCCAGGCCTTAGGGGCCTGACATTTAAAGTGGGGGTGGGGTAAGCAATTTCAACTGGTCTCTATTTGTAACTGGTTTCAACTGGTTTTAACTAGTTTCAAGTAGTTTCAACATGTTTCAACTGATCTCAACTGGTTTCAACTGATTTTAACTGGTTTCAACTGGTTTTAACTAGTTTCAAATGGTCTCAACTGGTTTCAACTGTTCTTGACTAGTTTCAACTGGTTTTAACTCGTTTCAAGTGGTTTCAACTTTTTTTGAACTGGTCTCAACTGGTTAGAACTGGTCTCAACCGGTATGGACTAGTTTTAACTGATCTCAAGTTATTTCAACTGGTCTCAACTGGTTTGAACTGGTTTGATCTGTTCTCAACTGGTTTTAACTGGTTTCAAGTGGTTTTAACTAGTTTCAAGTAGTTTCAACATGTTTCAACTGATCTCAACTGGTTTCAACTGATTTTAACTGGTTTCAACTGGTTTTAACTAGTTTCAAATGGTCTCAACTGGTTTCAACTGGTTTTAACTCGTTTCAACTGGTTTCGGCTTTTTTTGAACTGGTGTCAACTGGTTAGAACTGGTCTCAACCGGTATGGACTAGTTTGAACTGATCTCAACTTATTTCAACTGGTCTCAACTGGTTTCAACTGGTTTGATCCGTTCTCAACTGGTTTTAACTGGTTTCAACTGGTTTGAACTGGTGTCAACTGGTTTTAGCTGGTTTCAACTGTTTTGAACTGGTCTCAACTGGTTTTATCTGGTTTTATCTGGTTCAATGTATCTCAAATGGGTTCAACTAGTCTCAACTGGTTTTCACTGGTTTCAAGTACGTAGTTTCAACTGATTTCAAGTGGTTTCAACTTGTTTGAAATGTCTAAACTGGTTTTAACAGGTTTTCACTGGTTTTCAACTGGTCTCTGTTTCTAACTAACTGATTTCAAGTAGGTTTAACTTTTTTCAACTGGTTTACACTGGTTTTAACTAGTTTCAAGTAATTTTAACAGGTTTCGATTGATCTAAACTGGTTTCAACTGATTTTGACTGGTTTCAACTGGTTTTAACTAGTTTCAAATGGTCTCAACTGGTTTCACGTATTCTTGACTAGTTTCAAATGGTTTTAACTCGTTTCAACTGGTTTCAACTTTTTTTGAACTGGTCTCAACTGGTTAGAACTGGTTTCCACCGGTATGGACTAGTTTCAACTGATCTCAAGTCATTTCAACTGGTCTCAACTAGTTTCAACTGGTTTGATCTGTTCTCAACTGGTTTTACTGGTTTCAACTGGTTTGAACTGGTCTCAACTGGTTTTAGGTGGTTTCAACTGCTTTCAACTGGTCTCAACTGGTTTTAACTGGTTTTAACTGGTTCAATGTATCTCAACTGGGTTCAACTAGTCTCAACTGGTTTTCACTGGTTTCAAGTACGTAGTTTCAACTGATCTCAAGTGGTTTCATTTGGTTTCAACTGCTTTTAACAGGTTTTCACTGGTTTTCAACTGGTCTCTTTTTCTAACTAACTGATTTCAAATAGGTTAAACTTTTTTCAAATGGTTTCAACTGGTTTTAACTAGTTTCAAATAATTTTAACAGGTTTCGACTGATCTAAACTGGTTTCAACTGATTTTGACTGGTTTCAACTGGTTTCAACTGGTTTTAACTAGTTTCAAATGGTCTCAACTGGTTTCAACTATTCTTGACTAGTTTCAACTGGTTTTAACTCGTTTGAACTGGTTCCAACTTTTTTTGAACTGGTCTCAACTGGTTAGAACTGGTCTCAACCGGTATGGTCTAGTTTCAACTGATCTCAACTTATTTCAACTGGTCTCAACTAGTTTCAACTGGTTTGATCTGTTCTCAACTGGTTTTAACTGGTTTCAACTGGTTTGAACTGGTCTCAACTGGTTTTAGCTGGTTTCAACTGCTTTGAACTGGTCTCAACTGGTTTTAACTGGTTCAATGTATCTCAACTGGGTTCAACTAGTCTCAACTGGTTTTCACTGGTTTCAAGTACGTAGTTTCAACTGATCTCAAGTGGTTTCATTTGGTTTCAACTGGTTTCAACTTGTTTGAAATGTCTAAACTGGTTTTAACAGGTTTTCACTGGTTTTCAACTGGCTCTGTTTCTAACTAACTGGTTTCAAGTAGTTTTAACTTTTTTCAACTGGTTTCAACTGGTTTTAACTAGTTTCAAGTAATTTTAACAGGTTTCGACTGATCTAAAGTGGTTTCAACTGATTTTGACTGGTTTCAACTGGTTTGAACTGATTTTAACTAGTTTCCACTGGTCTCATCTGGTTTCAACTGTTCTCGATTTTTTTCAACTTTTTTTACACGGTTTAAACTGGTCTCAACTGGTTTTAACTGGTTTCAACTTCTTTCCTTGATATTCATCTTTGCATTCATCCAGGTTTGATTTATCTTTTTTTTTCAATTTGCATTTCTTTATAGTAGTTGCTTTCATCATTTCTTTTCAAACTTATCCATCTCTCCCTTGCTTTCCTTTATAATACAAGTTTTTCTTCTTCCCTTCCATTGTCTTTTAATTAACGCTCTATTTTGTAAACCTTTTGTTTTTGTGGGTTGAACTTTTTGAATCCTTGAGATCAGTTGAAACTAGTTGACACCAGTTGAACCCAGTTAAAACCAGTTTAACTAGATGAAACCAGTTAAAACCAGTTGAGATCAGTTCAATTCAGTTGAAACCAGATGAAACCAGTTAAAACCAGTTGAGACTAGTTCAAACCAGTTGAAACCAGTTGAGAAATTAGTGTGCGTAATGAGTCTCGGCATTATAACGGTGATGAAATCAAATTAGTCCATACTGAAAGTTTCATTGAATTCCCAGTAAATTGGGTATTTGGCAGTAACAACGCAAAGTAAAGAAACATCGGGCAGTATATTCGATGTCTTGTACAAGGAGAGAAAATTCCTTGTATTTGTTTTGTCGATTTTTGTTACTCGCTAGAAATCCGGGGAAGGTTCGACCAAATAAAGAATCTGTTATTGGGGAAATCGTACATTACATTGCCAACGGGATTGAAACCATTTCCAAAGTAAAACCGTCAAATTTTCGTGCAAGGGAAACGAAATCATTGGTTTTCAAAAAAACAGGATGTTATGAATTCAAGTGAATGATAAATGACCAATTTAAGATGCTTGATAGTCTAGTTACTCGCAGCTTGCCACAAGTACCAAAGTATCTAAAAGTAATAGAACGAATGAAATGCCTTTTTCCTTCTAACTCTTTAATTGCGCGTCCTATGGTTTCCTATTTTTGCGTCATTTGCGTCATTAGTAAATGACGCAATGTATTGAAAATTATTCGTAACAAAGCCGTCAATTTTGTCAATCTGATTACGAAGCTATTTTGTTCCAAAGAAACAAAACTTTCATTTCTTATTATGACGGAATTGAGAAGTTTAAAAGAAACTTGAAGAAACTTCAGGAACTTCAAGAAAGAGTATGTTACGGAATTAAGTGACTGATAAATGACCGTTTTAAGATGCTTGATAGTCTAATTACTGGCAGTTTAAAACAAGTACCAAAGTATTTGAAAGCAGCAGAAGGAATGAAATGTCTTTTTTCTTCTTGATCTTTAATCTCGTGTGCTATGGTTTCTTATCTTTGCGTCATTACTACAAATGACGCAATGTATTGAAAATGATTTGTAACAAACCCGTCAATTTTGTCAATCTGATTCCAAAGCTATTTTGTTCGTTATTGGTTAAATCGTACCATTACATTGCAAACGGGTGGGAGTTCGTTTACAACGTAAAACCGTCAAATTTTCCTGCAAGGTTAAACGAAATCATTGGTTTTCAAGAAACAGTATGTAATGAGACCAAGTCACTGATAAATGACCAATTTAGGATGCTTGATAGTCTAATCATTTGAAGTTTGAAACAAGTACCAAAGTATTTGAAAGTAGCAGAAGGAATGAAATGTCTTTTTCTTCTTAATCTTTAATCGCTTGTCTTTGCGTCATTACTACTAATGACGCAATGTATTGAAAATGATTTCTAACAAACCCGTCAATTTTGTCAATCTGATTACAAAGCTATTTTGTTCAAAAGAAACAAAAACTTTCATTTCTTGTTATGGCGGAAATCAGAAATTTAAAAAAAAATTTAAGAAACTTCAGGAACTTCAAGAAAGAGTATGTTATGAAATCAAATGACTGATAAATGACCAATTTAAGATGCTTGATAGTCTAATTAATTGCAGTTTGAAACGAGTACCAAACTACTTGAGAGTAGAAGAATGAATAAAATGTCTTTTTTCTTGTGATCTTTAATCGCGTGTGCTATGGTTTCTTATTTTTGTGTCATTACTACTAATGACGCAATGTATTGAAAATGATTTGTAACACACCCGTCAATTTTGTCAATCTGATTGCAAAGCTATTTTGTTCAAAAGAAACAAAACTTTCATTTTTTATTATGACGGAATTCAGAAGTTTAAAATAAACTTGAATTTCAAAAAAGAGTGTATTATGAAATCAAGTGACTGACAACTGAGCAATTTAAGATGCTTGACAGTCTAATTACTTTAATTTGAAACAAGTACCAAAGTATTTGAAAATAGCAGAATGAATAAAATGTCTTTTTTCTTCTTGACCTTTAATGGCGTGTGCTATTGTTTCTTATCTTTGCGACATTACTACTAATGTATGACGCAATGTATTGAAAACGATTTGTAAGAAACCCGTCAATTTTGTCAATCTGGTTCCAAAGCTATTTTGTTCGTTATTGGTTAAATCGTACATTACATTGCAAACGGGTGGGAGTTCGTTTGCAACGTAAAACCATCAAATTTTCGTGCAAGGTAAGCGAATCATTGGTTTTCAAGAAAGAGTATGTTATGAAATCAAGTGACTGATTAATGACCAATTTAAGATGCTTGATAGTCTAATCATTTGCAGTTTGAAACAAGTACCAAACTATTTGAAAGTAGCAGAAGGAATGAAATGTCTTTTTTCTTCTTCATATTTAATCGCGAGTGCTATGGTTTCTTATATTTGCGTCATTACTACTAATGACGCAATGTATTGAAAATGATTTTTAACAAACCCGTCAATATTGTCAAACTAATTAGAAAGCTATTTTGTTCAAAAGAAACAAAATTGTCATTTCTTATAATGACGTAATTCAGAAGTTGAAAAGAAACTAAGAAACTTCAGGAACTTCAAGAAAGCGTATGTTAGGAAATCAAGTGACACAATGTATTGAAATGTAATGTATCAGTATAAATGACCAGTATAAATCGGTATAAATATATAGCTTGGGATGTTAACAACGTCATCTGACCACTCACATAGTGGCCCAGGCCGTAAGGGCCTGACAGTTAAAGTGACAATATAGGTTTTCTTGCACTTTACAAACGTTATGATATATCAAATGCTACATATCCTTGTATTTTCGTTATTTTGAGACATTGAAACGGCCTGGGCCATATTGGGGTGGGTATAAATGTGTAGCTTAAAATGATACCAACCTCATCTGACCACTCACATAGTGGCCCAGTCTGTAGGAGCCTGACAGTTAAAGTGGCAATGTAGGTGCTTCTTGCCATTTACAAAGGTCGCATATATAAAATGCTACATAACTTTGTAATGCCTTTATTTAAAAAAAGAAATACTAAAACGGCCTAGCCACATTTGCGTCTTTATAACTGTGTAGCTTTTACAAAGATCGCATATAAAATGATATATACATAACCTTATACTGCCTTTATTTCAAACAAACACTGAAACGGCCTGGGCCACATTGGGGTCGCTGTAAATGTGTAGCGTAGGATGTTAGCAACCTCATCTGACCACTCACATAGTGGCCCAGGCTGTAAAAGGGCCTGACAGTTAAAGTGACAATGTAGGTGTTTCCTGCCATTTACAAACGTTATATATAGAATGCTACATATCCTTGTATTTTCGTTATTTTCAGACATCGAAACGGCGTGGGCCACACTGGGGTCGGTATAAATGTGTAGCTTAGGAGGTTAGCAACCTCATCTGACCACTCACATAGTGGCCCAGGCCTTAGGGGCCTGACATTTAAAGTGGGGGTGGGGTAAGCAATTTGAACTGGTTTCAACTGGTCTCTATTTGTAACTGGTTTCAACTGGTTTTAAGTAGTAGTTTCAACATGTTTCAAATGGTCTCAACTGGTTTCAACTGTTCTTGACTAGTTTCACCTGGTTTCAGCTTTTTTTGAGCTGGTCTCAACTGGTTAGAACTGGTCTCAACCGGTATGGACTAGTTTTAACTGATCTCAAGTTATTTCAACTGGTCTCAACTGGTTTCAACTGGTTTGATCTGTTCTCAACTGGTTTTAACTGGTTTCAAGCGGTTTTAACTAGTTTCAAGTAGTTTCAACATGTTTCAACTGATCTCATCTGGTTTCAACTGATTTTAACTGGTTTCAACTGGATTTAACTAGTTTCAAATGGTCTCAACTGGTTTCAACTGTTCTTGACTAGTTTCAACTGGTTTTAAATCGTTTCAACTGGTTTCAACTTTTTTTGAACTGGTCTCAACTGGTTAGAACTGGTCTCAACCGGTATGGACTAGTTTGAACTGATCTCAACTTATTTCAACTGGTCTCAACTGGTTTCAAGTGGTTTGATCCGTTCTCAACTGGTTTTAACTGGTTCCAACTGGTTTGAACTGGTCTCAACTGGTTTTAGCTGGTTTCAACTCCTTTGAACTGCTCTCAACTGGTTTTATCTGGTTTTAACTGGTTCAATGTATCTCAACTGGGTTCAACTAGTCTCAACTGGTTTTCACTGGTTTCAAGTACGTAATTTCAACTGATTTCAAGTGGTTTCAACTTGTTTGAAATGTCTAAACTGGTTTTAACAGGTTTTCACTGGTTTTCAACTGGTCTCTGTTTCTAACTAACTGATTTCAAGTAGGTTTAACTTTTTTCAACTGGTTTACACTGGTTTTAACTAGTTTCAAGTAAGTTTAACAGGTTTCGATTGATCTAAACTGGTTTCAACTGATTTTGACTGGTTTCAACTGGTTTTAACTAGTTTCAAATGGTCTCAACTGGTTTCACGTATTCTTGACTAGTTTCAAATGGTTTTAACTCGTTTCAACTGGTTTCAACTTTTTTTGAACTGGTCTCAACTGGTTAGAACTGGTTTCCACCGGTATGGACTAGTTTCAACTGATCTCAAGTCATTTCAACTGGTCTCAACTAGTTTCAACTGGTTTGATCTGTTCTCAACTGGTTTTAACTGGTTTCAACTGGTTTGAACTTGTCTCAACTGGTTTTAGCTGGTTTCAACTGCTTTGAACTGGTCTCAACTGGTTTTAACTGGTTTTAACTGGTTCAATGTATCTCAACTGGGTTCAACTAGTCTCAACTGGTTTTCACTGGTTTCAAGTACGTAGTTTTAACTGATCTCAAGTTTTTTCATTTGGTTTCAAATGGTTTTAACAGGTTTTCAATAATTTTCAACTGGTCTCTGTCTCTAACTAACTGATTTCAGATAGGTTTAACCTTTTTAAACTGGTTTCAACTGGTTTTAACTAGTTTCAAAAAATTTTAACAGGTTTCGACTGATCTAAACTGGTTTCAACTGATTTTTACTGTTTTCAACTGGTTTCAACTGGTTTTAACTAGTTTCAAATGGTCTCAACTGGTTTCAACTATTCTTGACTAGTTTCAACTGGTTTTAACTCGTTTCAACTGCTTCCAACTTTTTTTGAACTTGTCTCAACTGGTTAGAACTGGTCTCAACCGGTATGGTCTAGTTTCAACTGATCTCAAGTTATTTCAACTGGTCTCAACTGGTTTCAACTGGTTTGATCTGTTCTCAACTGGTTTTAACTGGTTTCAACTGGTTTGAACTGGTCTCAACTGGTTTTAGCTGGTTTCAACTGCTTTGAACTGGTCTCAACTCGTTTTAACTGGTTCAATGTATCTCAACTGGGTTCAACTAGTCTCAACTGGTTTTCACTGGTTTCAAGTACGTAGTTTCAACTGATCTCAAGTGGTTTCATTTGGTTTCAACTGGTTTCAACTTGTTTGAAATGTCTAAACTGGTTTTAACAGGTTTTCACTGGTTTTCAACTGGTCTCTGTTTCTAACTAACTGGTTTCAAGTAGTTTTAACTTTTTTCAACTGGTTTCAAGTGGTTTTAACTAGTTTCAAGTAATTTTAACAGGTTTCGACTGATCTAAACTGGTTTCAACTGATTTTAACTGGTTTCAACTGGTTTTAACTAGTTTCAAATGGTCTCAACTGGTTTCAACTGTTCTTGACTAGTTTCAACTGGTTTTAAATCGTTTCAACTGGTTTCAACTTTTTTTGAACTGGTCTCAACTGGTTAGAACTGGTCTCAACCGGTATGGACTAGTTTGAACTGATCTCAACTTATTTCAACTGGTCTCAACTGGTTTCAAGTGGTTTGATCCGTTCTCAACTGGTTTTAACTGGTTCCAACTGGTTTGAACTGGTCTCAACTGGTTTTAGCTGGTTTCAACTCCTTTGAACTGCTCTCAACTGGTTTTATCTGGTTTTAACTGGTTCAATGTATCTCAACTGGGTTCAACTAGTCTCAACTGGTTTTCACTGGTTTC
Organism: Diadema antillarum; assembly: GCF_040938485.1. Lineage (NCBI taxonomy): Eukaryota > Metazoa > Echinodermata > Echinoidea > Diadematoida > Diadematidae > Diadema > Diadema antillarum. Next base: position 16,716 of record NW_027273054.1, read on the forward strand.
AAGTACGTAATTTCAACTGATTTCAAGTGGTTTCAACTTGTTTGAAATGTCTAAACTGGTTTTAACAGGTTTTCACTGGTTTTCAACTGGTCTCTGTTTCTAACTAACTGATTTCAAGTAGGTTTAACTTTTTTCAACTGGTTTACACTGGTTTTAACTAGTTTCAAGTAAGTTTAACAGGTTTCGATTGATCTAAACTGGTTTCAACTGATTTTGACTGGTTTCAACTGGTTTTAACTAGTTTCAAATGGTCTCAACTGGTTTCACGTATTCTTGACTAGTTTCAAATGGTTTTAACTCGTTTCAACTGGTTTCAACTTTTTTTGAACTGGTCTCAACTGGTTAGAACTGGTTTCCACCGGTATGGACTAGTTTCAACTGATCTCAAGTCATTTCAACTGGTCCCAACTAGTTTCAACTGGTTTGATCTGTTCTCAACTGGTTTTAACTGGTTTCAACTGGTTTGAACTGGTCTCAACTGGTTTTAGCTGGTTTCAACTGCTTTGAACTGGTCTCAACTGGTTTTAACTGGTTTTAACTGGTTCAATGTATCTCAACTGGGTTCAACTAGTCTCAACTGGTTTTCACTGGTTTCAAGTACGTAGTTTCAACTGATCTCAAGTTTTTTCATTTGGTTTCAAATGGTTTTAACAGGTTTTCAATAATTTTCAACTGGTCTCTGTCTCTAACTAACTGATTTCAGATAGGTTTAACCTTTTTCAACTGGTTTCAACTGGTTTTAACTAGTTTCAAATAATTTTAACAGGTTTCGACTGATCTAAACTGGTTTCAACTGATTTTTACTGGTTTCAACTGGTTTCAACTGGTTTTAACTAGTTTCAAATGGTCTCAACTGGTTTCAACTATTCTTGACTAGTTTCAACTGGTTTTAACTCGTTTCAACTGCTTCCAACTTTTTTTGAACTGGTCTCAACTGGTTAGAACTGGTCTCAACCGGTATGGTCTAGTTTCAACTGATCTCAAGTTATTTCAACTGGTCTCAACTGGTTTCAACTGGTTTGATCTGTTCTCAACTGGTTTTAACTGGTTTCAACTGGTTTGAACTGGTCTCAACTGGTTTTAGCTGGTTTCAACTGCTTTGAACTGGTCTCAACTCGTTTTAACTGGTTCAATGTATCTCAACTGGGTTCAACTAGTCTCAACTGGTTTTCACTGGTTTCAAGTACGTAGTTTCAACTGATCTCAAGTGGTTTCATTTGGTTTCAACTGGTTTCAACTTGTTTGAAATGTCTAAACTGGTTTTAACAGGTTTTCACTGGTTTTCAACTGGTCTCTGTTTCTAACTAACTGGTTTCAAGTAGTTTTAACTTTTTTCAACTGGTTTCAACTGGTTTTAACTAGTTTCAAGTAATTTTAACAGGTTTCGACTGATCTAAACTGGTTTCAACTGATTTTGACTGGTTTCAACTGGTTTGAACTGATTTTAACTAGTTTCCACTGGTCTCATCTGGTTTCAACTGTTCTCGATTTTTTTCAACTTTTTTTACACGGTTTAAACTGGTCTCAACTGGTTTTAACTGGTTTCAACTTCTTTCCTTGATATTCATCTTTGCATTCATCCAGGTTTGATTTATCTTTTTTTTTCAATTTGCATTTCTTTATAGTAATTGCTTTCATCATTTCTTTTCAAACTTATCCATCTCTCCCTTGCTTTCCTTTATAATACAAGTTTCTCTTCTTCCCTTCCATTGTCTTTTAATGAACGCTGTATTTTGTAAACCTTTTGTTTTTGTGGGTTGAACTTTTTGAATACTTGAGATCAGTTGAAACTAGTTGACACCAGTTGAACCCAGTTAAAACCAGTTTAACTAGATGAAACCAGTTAAAACCAGTTAAGATCAGTTCAATTCAGTTGAAACCAGATGAAACCAGTTAAAACCAGTTGAGACTAGTTCAAACCAGTTGAAACCAGTTGAGAAATTAGTGTGCGTAATGAGTCTCGGCATTATAACGGTGATGAAATCAAATTAGTCCATACTGAAAGTTTCATTGAATTCCCAGTAAATTGGGTATTTGGCAGTAACAACGCAAAGTAAAGAAACATCGGGCAGTATATTCGATGTGTTGTACAAGGAGAGAAAATTCCTTGTATTTGCTATGTCGATTTTTGTTACTCGCTAGAAATCCGGGGAAGGTTCGACCAAATAAAGAATCTGTTATTGGGGAAATCGTACATTACATTGCCAACGGGATTGAAACCATTTCCAAAGTAAAACCGTCAAATTTTCGTGCAAGGGAAACGAAATCATTGGTTTTCAAAAAAACAGGATGTTATGAATTCAAGTGAATGATAAATGACCAATTTAAGATGCTTGATAGTCTAGTTACTCGCAGCTTGCCACAAGTACCAAAGTATTCAAAGTAATAGAACGAATGAAATGCCTTTTTCCTTCTAACTCTTTAATTGCGCGTCCTATGGTTTCTTATTTTTGCGTCATTTGCGTCATTAGTAAATGACGCAATGTATTGAAAATTATTCGTAACAAAGCCGTCAATTTTGTCAATCTGATTACAAAGCTATTTTGTTCAAAAGAAACAAAACTTTCATTTCTTATTATGACGGAATTGAGAAGTTTAAAAGAAACTTTAAGAAACTTCAGGAACTTCAAGAAAGAGTATGTTACGGAATTAAGTGACTGATAAATGACCGTTTTAAGATGCTTGATAGTCTAATTACTGGCAGTTTAAAACAAGTACCAAAGTATTTGAAAGCAGCAGAAGGAATGAAATGTCTTTTTTCTTCTTGATCTTTAATCTCGTGTGCTATGGTTTCTTATCTTTGCGTCATTACTACAAATGACGCAATGTATTGAAAATGATTTGTAACAAACCCGTCAATTTTGTCAATCTGATTCCAAAGCTATTTTGTTCGTTATTGGTTAAATCGTACCATTACATTGCAAACGGGTGGGAGTTCGTTTACAACGTAAAACCGTCAAATTTTCCTGCAAGGTTAAACGAAATCATTGGTTTTCAAGAAACAGTATGTAATGAGACCAAGTCACTGATAAATGACCAATTTAGGATGCTTGATAGTCTAATCATTTGAAGTTTGAAACAAGTACCAAAGTATTTGAAAGTAGCAGAAGGAATGAAATGTCTTTTTCTTCTTAATCTTTAATCGCAGAAATTTAAAAAAAAAAAACTTAAGAAAACTTCAGGAACTTCAAGAAAGAGTATGTTATGAAATCAAATGACTGATAAATGACCAATTTTAAGATGCTTGATAGTCTAATTAATTGCAGTTTGAAAACGAGTACCAAACTACTTGAGAGTAGAAGAATGAATAAAAATGTCTTTTTTTCTTGTGATCTTTAATCGCGTGTGCTATGGTTTTCTTATCTTTGCGGACATTACTACTAATGTATGACGCAATGTATTGAAAAACGATTTGTAACAAACCCGTCAATTTTTGTCAATCTGGTTCCAAAGCTATTTTTGTTCGTTATTGGTTTAAATCGTACATTACATTGCAAAACGAGTGGGGAGTTCGTTTGCAAACGTAAAAAACCGTCAAATTTTCGTGCAAGGTAAGCGATATCATTTGGTTTTTCAAGAAAGAGTATGTTATGAAATCAAGTGACTGATTAATGACCAATTTAAGATGCTTGATAGTCTAATCATTTGCAGTTTGAAACAAGTACCAAAACTATTTGAAAAGTAGCAGAAGGAATGAAATGTCCTTTTTTTCTTCTTAATATTTAATCGCGTGTGCTATGGTTTTCTTATATTTTGCGTCATTACTACTAATGACGCAAATGTATTGAAAAATGATTTTTTAAACAAAACCCGTCAATATTGTCAAAACTAATTAGAAAGCTATTTTATTCAAAAGAAAACAAAAATTGTCATTTCTTATAATGACGTAATTCAGAAGTTGAAAAGAAAACTAAGAAAACTTCAGGAAACTTCAAGAAAGCGTATGTTAGGAAATCAAGTGACACAATGTATTGAAATGTAATGTATCAGTATAAATGACCAGTATAAATCGGTATAAATATATAGCTTGGGATGTTAACAAACGTCATCTGACCACTCACAGGCCGTAAGGGCCTGACAGTTAAAGTGACAATATAGGTTTTTCTTGCACTTTACAAACGTTATGATATATCAAAATGCTACATATCCTTGTATTTTTCGTTATTTTGAGACATTGAAAACGGCCTGGGCCAATTTTGGGGTGGGTATAAATGTGTAGCTTAAAATGATACCAAACCTCATCTGACCCACTCACATAGTGGCCCCAGTCTGTAGGAGCCTGACAGTTAAAGTGGCAATGTAGGTGCTTCTTGCCATTTACAAAGGGTCGCATATATAAAAATGCTACATAAACTTTGTAATGCCTTTATTTAAAAAAAAGAAATACTAAAACGGCCCTAGCCACATTTGCGTCTTTATAACTGTGTAGCTTTTACAAAGATCGCATATAAAAATGATATATACATAACCTTATGCTGCCTTTATTTCAAACAAAACACTGAAAACGGCCTGGGCCCACATTGGGGTCGCTGTAAATGTGTAGCGTAGGATGTTAGCAAACCTCACCTGACCACTCACATAGTGGCCCAGGCTGTAAAAAGGGCCTGACAGTTAAAGTGACAATGTAGGTGTTTTCCTGCCATTTTACAAACGTTTATATATAAAAATGCTACATATCCTTGTATTTTTCGTTATTTTTCAGACATTGAAACGGCGTGGGGCCCACACTGGGGTCGGTATAAAATGTGTAGCTTAGGAGGTTTAGCAACCTCATCTGACCACTCACATAGTGGCCCAGGCCTTAGGGGCCTGACATTTAAAAGTGGGGGTGGGTAAGCAATTTTCAAACTGGTTTTCAACTGGTCTCTATTTGTAACTGGTTTTCAACTGGTTTTAAACTAGTTTCAAGTAGTTTTCAACATGTTTCAAACTGATCTCAACTGGTTTTCAACTGATTTTTAACTGGTTTTCAACTGGTTTTAACTAGTTTCAAATGGTCTCAACTGGTTTTCAAACTGTTCTTGACTAGGTTTCAACTGCTTTTAAACTCGTTTTCAAACTGGTTCCAACTTTTTTTTGAACTGGTCTCAACTGGTTAGAAACTGGTCTCAACCGGTATGGTCCTAGTTTTCAAACTGATCTCAAGTTATTTCAACTGGTCTCAACTGGTTTCAACTGGTTTGATCTGTTTCTCAACTGGTTTTAACTGGTTTCAACTTGTTTGAACTGGTCTCTACTGTTTTTAGCTGGTTTCAACTGCTTTGAACTGGTCTCAACTGGTTTTAACTGGTTTTAACTGGTTCAATGTATCTCAACTGGGTTCAACTAGTCTCAACTGGTTTTCACTGGTTTCAAGTACGTAGTTTCAACTGATCTCAAGTGGTTTCATTTGGTTTCAACTGGTTTCAACTTGTTTGAAATGTCTGAACTGGTTTTAACAGGTTTTCACTGGTTTTCAACTGGTCTCTGTTTCTAACTAACTGGTTTCAAGTAGTTTTAACTTTTTTCAACTGGTTTCACTGGTTTTAACTAGTTTCAAGTAATTTTAACAGGTTTCGACTGATCTAAACTGGTTTCAACTGATTTTGACTGGTTTCAACTGGTTTTGAACTGATTTTAACTAGTTTCCACTGGTCTCATCTGGTTTCAACTGTTCTCGATTTTTTTTCAACTTTTTTTACACGGTTTAAACTGGTCTCAACTGGTTTTTAACTGGTTTCAACTTCTTTCCTTGATATTCATCTTTGCATTCATCCAGGTTTGATTTATCTATTTTTTTCAATTTGCATTTCTTTATAGTAATTGCTTTCATCATTTCTTTTCAAACTTATCCATCTCTCCCTTGCTTTCCTTTATAATACAAGTTTCTCTTCTTCCCTTCCATTGTCTTTTAATGAACGCTCTATTTTGTAAACCTTTTGTTTTTGTGGGTTGAACTTTTTGAATACTTGAGATCAGTTGAAACTAATTGACACCAGTTGAACCCAGTTAAAACCAGTTTAACTAGATGAAACCAGTTAAAACCAGTTGAGATCAGTTTCAATTCAGTTGAAACCAGATGAAACCAGTTAAAACCAGTTGAGACTAGTTCAAACCAGTTGAAACCAGTTGAGAAATTAGTGTGCGTAATGAGTCTCGGCATTATAACGGTGATGAAATAAAAATTAGTCAATACTGAAAGTTTCATTGAATTCCCAGTAAATTAGGTATTTGGCAGTAACAACGCAAAGTAAAGAAACATCGGGCAGTATATTCGATGTGTTGTACAAGGAGAGAAAATTCCTTGTATTTGTTATGTCGATTTTTGTTACTCGCTAGAAATCCGGGGAAGGTTCGACGAAATAAAGAATCTGTTATTGGGGAAATCGTACATTACATTGCCAACGGGATTGAAACCATTTCCAAAGTAAAACCGTCAAATTTTCGTGCAAGGGAAACGAAATCATTGGTTTTCAAAAAAACAGGATGTTATGAATTCCAGTGAATGATAAATGACCAATTTAAGATGCTTGATAGTCTAGTTACTCGCAGCTTGCCACAAGTACCAAAGTATTCAAAAGTAATAGAACGAATGAAATGCCTTTTTCCTTCTAACTCTTTAATTGCGCGTCCTACGGTTTCTTATTTTTTGCGTCATTTGCGTCATTAGTAAAGGACGCAATGTATTGAAAATTATTCGTAACAAAGCCGTCAATTTTGTCAATCTGATTACAAAGCTATTTTGTTCAAAAGAAACAAAACTTTCATTTCTTATTATGACGGAATTGAGAAGTTTAAAATAAACTTTAAGAAACTTTAGGAACTTCAAGAAAGAGTATGTTACGGAGTTAAGTGACTGATAAATGACCGTTTTAAGATGCTTGATAGTCTAATTACTGGCAGTTTAAAACAAGTACCAAAGTATTTGAAAGCAGCAGAAGGAATGAAATGTCTTTTTTCTTCTTGATCTTTAATCTCGTGTGCTATGATTTCTTATCTTTGCGTCATTACTACAAATGACGCAATGTTTTTGAAAATGATTTGTAACAAACCCGTCAATTTTGTCAATCTGATTACAAAGCTATTTTGTTCAAAAGAAACAAAAACTTTCATTTCTTGTTATGGCGGAAATCAGAAATTAAAAAAAAAAACTTAAGAAACTTCAGGAACTTCAAGAAAGAGTATGTTATGAAATCAAATGACTGATAAATGACGAATTTAAGATGCTTGATAGTCTAATTAATTGCAGTTTGAAACGAGTACCAAACTACTTGAGAGTAGAAGAATGAATATAATGTCTTTTTTCTTGTGATCTTTAATCGCGTGTGCTATGGTGTCTTATCTTTGCGTCATTACTACTAATGACGCAATGCGTCATTACTACTAATGACGCAATGTATTGAAAATGATTTGTAACACACCCGTCAATTTTGTCAATCTGATTGCAAAGCTATTTTGTTCAAAAGAAACAAAACTTTCATTTTTTATTATGACGGAATTCAGAAGTTTAAAATAAACTTGAATTTCAAAAAAGAGTGTATTATGAAATCAAGTGACTGACAACTGAGCAATTTAAGATGCTTGACAGTCTAATTACTTTAATTTGAAACAAGTACCAAAGTATTTGAAAATAGCAGAATGAATAAAATGTCTTTTTTTCTTCTTGATCTTTAATGGCGTGTGCTATGGTTTCTTATCTTTGCGACATTGCTACTAATGTATGACGCAATGTATTGAAAACGATTTGTAAGAAACCCGTCAATTTTGTCAATCTGGTTCCAAAGCTATTTTGTTCGTTATTGGTTAAATCGTACATTACATTGCCAACGGGATTGAAACCATTTCCAAAGTAAAACCGTCAAATTTTCGTGCAAGGTAAGCGAATCATTGGTTTTCAAAAAAACAGGATGTTATGAATTCAAGTGAATGATAAATGACCAATTTAAGATGCTTGATAGTCTAGTTACTCGCAGCTTGCCACAAGTACCAAAGTATTTAAAAGTAATAGAACGAATGAAATGCCTTTTTCCTTCTAACTCTTTAATTGCGCGTCCTATGGTTTCTTATTTTTGCGTCATTTGCGTCATTAGTAAATGACGCAATGTATTGAAAACTATTCGTAACAAAGCCGTCAATTTTGTCAATCTGATTACAAAGCTATTTTGTTCAAAAGAAACAAAACTTTCATTTCTTATTATGACGGAATTGAGAAGTTTAAAAGAAACTTTAAGAAACTTCAGGAACTTCAAGAAAGAGTATGTTACGGAATTAAGTGACTGATAAATGACCGTTTTAAGATGCTTGATAGTCCTAATTACTGGCAGTTTAAAACAAGTACCAAAGTATTTGAAAGCAGCAGAAGGAATGAAATGTCTTTTTTCTTCTTGATCTTTAATCTCGTGTGCCATGGTTTCTTATCTTTGCGTCATTACTACAAATGACGCAATGTATTGAAAATGATTTGTAACAAACCCGTCAATTTTGTCAATCTGATTCCAAAAGCTATTTTGTTCGTTATTGGTTAAATCGTACCATTACAATGCAAACGGGTGGGAGTTCGTTTACAACGTAAAACCGTCAAATTTTCGTGCAAGGTTAAACGAAATCATTGGTTTTCAAGAAACAGTATGTAATGAGACCAAGTCACTGATAAATGACCAATTTAGGATGCTTGATAGTCTAATCATTTGAAGTTTGAAACAAGTACCAAAGTATTTGAAAGTAGCAGAAGGAATGAAATGTCTTTTTCTTCTTAATCTTTAATCGCTTGTCTTTGCGTCATTACTACTAATGACGCAATGTATTGAAAATGATTTTCTAACAAACCCGTCAATTTTTGTCAATCTGATTACAAAGCTATTTTGTTCAAAAGAAACAAAAACTTTCATTTCTTGTTATGGCGGAAATCAGAAATTTAAAAAAAAAAAACTTAAGAAACTTCAGGAACTTCAAGAAAGAGTATGTTATGAAATCAAATGACTGATAAATGACCAATTTAAGATGCTTGATAGTCTAATTAATTGAAGTTTTAAACGAGTACCAAACTACTTTGAGAGTAGAAGAATGAATAAAATGTCTTTTTTCTTGTGATCTTTAATCGCGTGTGCTATGGTTTCTTATTTTTGCGTCATTACTACTAATGACGCAATGTATTGAAAATGATTTGTAACACACCCGTCAATTTTGTCAATCTGATTGCAAAGCTATTTTGTTCAAAAGAAACAAAACTTTCATTTTTTTATTATGACGGAATTCAGAAGTTTAAAATAAACTTGAATTTCAAAAAAGAGTGTATTATGAAATCAAGTGACTGACAACTGAGCAATTTAAGATGCTTGACAGTCTAATTACTTTAATTTGAAACAAGTACCAAAGTATTTGAAAATAGCAGAATGAATAAAATGTCTTTTTTTCTTCTTGACCTTTAATGGCGTGTGCTATGGTTTCTTATCTTTGCGACATTACTACTAATGTATGACGCAATGTATTGAAAACGATTTGTAAGAAACCCGTCAATTTTGTCAATCTGGTTCCAAAGCTATTTTGTTCGTTATTGGTTAAATCGTACATTACATTGCAAACGAGTGGGAGTTCGTTTGCAACGTAAAACCATCAAATTTTCGTGCAAGGTAAGCGAATCATTGGTTTTCAAGAAAGAGTATTTTATGAAATCAAGTGACTGATTAATGACCAATTTAAGATGCTTGATAGTCTAATCATTTGCAGTTTGAAACAAGTACCAAACTATTTGAAAGTAGCAGAAGGAATGAAATGTCTTTTTTCTTCTTAATATTTAATCGCGAGTGCTATGGTTTCTTATATTTGCGTCATTACTACTAATGACGCAATGTATTGAAAATGATTTTTAACAAACCCGTCAATATTGTCAAACTAATTAGAAAGCTATTTTGTTCAAAAGAAAGAAAATTGTCATTTCTTATAATGACGTAATTCAGAAGTTGAAAAGAAACTAAGAAACTTCAGGAACTTCAAGAAAGCGTATGTTAGGAAATCAAGTGACACAATGTATTGAAATGTAATGTATCAGTGTAAATGACCAGTATAAATCGGTATAAATATATAGCTTGGGATGTTAACAACGTCATCTGACCACTCACAGTGGCCCAGGCCGTAAGGGCCTGACAGTTAAAGTGACAATATAGGTTTTCTTGCACTTTACAAACGTTATGATATATCAAATGCTACATATCCTTGTATTTTCGTTATTTTGAGACATTGAAACGGCCTGGGCCATATTGGGGTGGGTATAAATGTGTAGCTTAAAATGATACCAACCTCATCTGACCACTCACATAGTGGCCCAGTCTGTAGGAGCCTGACAGTTAAAGTGGCAATGTAGGTGCTTCTTGCCATTTACAAAGGTCGCATATATAAAATGCTACATAACTTTGTAATGCCTTTATTTAAAAAAAGAAATACTAAAACGGCCTAGCCACATTTTGCGTCCTTATAACTGTGTAGCTTTTACAAAGATCGCATATAAAATGATATATACATAACCTTATACTGCCTTTATTTCAAACAAACACTGAAACGGCCTGGGCCACATTGGGGTCGCTGTAAATGTGTAGCGTAGGATGTTAGCAACCTCATCTGACCACTCACATAGTGGCCCAGGCTGTAAAAGGGCCTGACAGTTAAAGTGACAATGTAGGTGTTTCCTGCCATTTACAAACGTTATATATAAAATGCTACATATCCTTGTATTTTCGCTATTTTCAGACATCGAAACGGCGTGGGCCACACTGGGGTCGGTATAAATGTGTAGCTTAGGACGTTAGCAACCTCATCTGACCACTCACATAGTGGCCCAGGCCTTAGGGGCCTGACATCTAAAGTGGGGGTGGGGTAAGCAATTTGAACTGGTTTCAACTGGTCCTCTATTTGTAACTGGTTTCAACTGGTTTTAACTAGTTTCAAGTAGTTTCAACATGTTTTCAACTGATCTCAACTGGTTTCAACTGATTTTTAACTGGTTTCAACTGGTTTTAACTAGTTTCAAATGGTCTCAACTGGTTTCAACTGTTCTTGACTAGTTTTCAACTGGTTTTAACTCGTTTCAACTGGTTTCGGCTTTTTTGAACTGGTCTCAACTGGTTAGAACTGGTCTCAACCGGTATGGACTAGTTTGAACTGATCTCAAGTTATTTCAACTGGTCTCAACTGGTTTCAACTGGTTTGATCTGTTCTCAACTGGTTTTAACTGGTTTCAAGTGGTTTTAACTAGTTTCAAGTAGTTTCAACATGTTTTAACTGATCTCATCTGGTTTCAACTGATTTTTTAACTGATTCAACTGGTTTCAACTTTTTTTGAACTGGTCTCAACTGGTTAGAACTGGTCTCAACCGGTATGGACTAGTTTGAACTGATCTCAACTTATTTCAACTGGTCTCAACTGGTTTCAACTGGTTTGATCCGTTCTCAACTGGTTTTAACTGGTTTCAACTGGTTTGAACTGGTCTCAACTGGTTTTAGCTGGTTTCAACTGCTTTGAACTGGTCTCAACTGGTTTTATCTGGTTTTAACTGGTTCAATTTATCTCAACTGGGTTCAACTAGTCTCAGCTGGTTTTCACTGGTTTCAAGTACGTAGTTTCAACTGATTTCAAGTGGTTTCAACTTGTTTGAAATGTCTAAACTGGTTTTTAACAGGTTTTCACTGGTTTTCAACTGGTCTCTGTTTCTAACTAACTGATTTCAAGTAGGTTTAACTTTTTTTCAACTGGTTTACACTGGTTTTAACTAGTTTCAAGTAATTTTAACAGGTTTCGATTGATCTTAAACTGGTTTCAACTGATTTTGACTGGTTTCAACTGGTTTTAACTAGTTTCAAATGGTCTCAACTGGTTTCACGTATTCTTGAAACTAGTTTCAAATGGTTTTAACTCGTTTCAACTGGTTTCAACTTTTTTTGAACTGGTCTCAACTGGTTAGAACTGGTTTCCACCGGTATGGACTAGTTTTCAACTGATCTCAAGTCATTTCAACTGGTCTCAACTAGTTTCAACTGGTTTGATCTGTTCTCAACTGGTTTTTACTGGTTTCAACTGGTTTGAACTGGTCTCAACTGGTTTTAGCTGGTTTCAACTGCTTTGAACTGGTCTCAACTGGTTTTAACTGGTTTTTAACTGGTTCAATGTATCTCAACTGGGTTTCAACTAGTCCTCAACTGGTTTTCACTGGTTTCAAGTACGTAGTTTCAACTGATCTCAAGTGGTTTCATTTGGTTTCAACTGGTTTTAACAGGTTTTCACTGGTTTTCAACTGGTCTCTGTTTCTAACTAACTGATTTCAAATAGGTTTAACTTTTTTCAACTGGTTTTCAAACTGGTTTTAACTAGTTTCAAATAATTTTAACAGGTTTCGACTGATCTAAAACTGGTTTCAACTGAGTTTGACTGGTTTTCAACTGGTTTCAACTGGTTTTAACTAGTTTCAAATGGTCTCAACTGGTTTCAACTATTCTTGACTAGTTTCAACTGGTTTTAACTCGTTTCAAACTGGTTCCAACTTTTTTTGAACTGGTCTCAACTGGTTAGAACTGGTCTCAACCGGTATGGTCTAGTTTCAACTGATCTCAAGTTATTTCAACTGGTCTCAACTGGTTTCAACTGGTTTGATCTGTTCTCAACTGGTTTAAAACTGGTTTCAACTGGTTTGAACTGGTCTCAACTGGTTTTAGCTGGTTTCAACTGCTTTGAACTGGTCTCAACTCGTTTTAACTGGTTCAATGTATCTCAACTGGGTTCAACTAGTCTCAACTGGTTTTCACTGGTTTCAAGTACGTAGTTTCAACTGATCTCAAGTGGTTTCATTTGGTTTCAACTGGTTTCAACTCTTTTGAAATGTCTAAACTGGTTTTAAGAGGTTTTCACTGGTTTTTCAACTGGTCTCTGTTTCTAACTAACTGGTTTCAAGTAGTTTTAACTTTTTTCAACTGGTTTCAACTGGTTTTAACTAGTTTCAAGTAATTTTAACAGGTTTCGACTGATCTAAACTGGTTTCAACTGATTTTGACTGGTTTCAACTGGTTTTAACTGATTTTAACTAGTTTCCACTGGTCTCATCTGGTTTTCAACTGTTCTCAATTTTTTTCAACTTTTTTTTACACGGTTTAAAACTGGTCCTCAACTGGTTTTAACTGGTTTCAACTTCTTTCCTTGATATTCATCTTTGCATTCATCCAGGTTTGATTTATCTTTTGTTTTTCAATTTGCATTTCTTTATAGTAATTGCTTTCATCATTTCTTTTCAAACTTATCCATCTCTCCCTTGCTTTCCTTTATAATACAAGTTTCTCTTCTTCCCTTCCATTGTCTTTTAATGAACGCTCTATTCTGTAAACCTTTTGTTTTTGTGAGTTGAACTTTTTGAATACTTGAGATCAGTTGAAACTAGTTGACACCAGTTGAACCCAGTTAAAACCAGTTTAACTAGATGAAACCAGTTAAAACCAGTTGAGATCAGTTCAATTCAGTTGAAACCAGATGAAACCAGTTAAAACCAGTTGAAACCAGTTGAGAAATTAGTGTGCGTAATGAGTCTCGGCATTATAACGGTGATGAAATAAAATTAGTCCATACTGAAAGTTTCATTGAATTCCCAGTAAATTGGGTATTTGGCAGTAACAACGCAAAGTAAAGAAACATCGGGCAGTATATTCGATGTGTTGTACAAGGAGAGAAAATTCCTTGTATTTGTTATGTCGATTTTTGTTACTCGCTAGAAATCCGGGGAAGGTTCGACGAAATAAAGAATCTGTTATTGGGGAAAATCGTACATTACATTGCCAACGGGATTGAAACCATTTCCAAAGTAAAACCGTCAAATTTTCGTGCAAGGGAAACGAAATCATTGGTTTTCAAAAAAACAGGATGTTATGAATTCAAGTGAATGATAAATGACCAATTTAAGATGCTTGATAGTCTAGTTACTCGCAGCTTGCCACAAGTACCAAAGTATTCAAAAGTAATAGAACGAATGAAATGCCTTTTTCCTTCTAACTCTTTAATTGCGCGTCCTATGGTTTCTTATTTTTGCGTCATTTGCGTCATTAGTAAATGACGCAATGTATTGAAAATTATTCGTAACAAAGCCGTCAATTTTGTCAATCTGATTACAAAGCTATTTTGTTCAAAAGAAACAAAACTTTCATTTCTTATTATGACGGAATTGAGAAGTTTAAAAGAAACTTGAAGAAACTTCAGGAACTTCAAGAAAGAGTATGTTACGGAATTAAGTGACTGATAAATGACCGTTTTAAGATGCTTGATAGTCTAATTACTGGCAGTTTAAAACAAGTACCAAAGTATTTGAAAGCAGCAGAAGGAATGAAATGTCTTTTTTCTTCTTGATCTTTAATCTCGTGTGCTATGGTTTCTTATCTTTGCGTCATTACTACAAATGACGCAATGTATTGAAAATGATTTGTAACAAACCCGTCAATTTTGTCAGTCTGATTCCAAAGCTATTTTGTTCGTTATTGGTTAAATCGTACCATTACATTGCAAACGGGTGGGAGTTCGTTTACAACGTAAAACCGTCAAATTTTCCTGCAAGGTTAAACGAAATCATTGGTTTTCAAGAAACAGTATGTAATGAGACCAAGTCACTGATAAATGACCAATTTAGGATGCTTGATAGTCTAATCATTTGAAGTTTGAAACAAGTACCAAAGTATTTGAAAGTAGCAGAAGGAATGAAATGTCTTTTTCTTCTTAATCTTTAATCGCTTGTCTTTGCGTCATTACTACTAATGACGCAATGTATTGAAAACGATTTCTAACAAACCCGTCAATTTTGTCAATCTGATTACAAAGCTATTTTGTTCAAAAGAAACAAAAGCTTTCATTTCTTGTTATGGCGGAAATCAGAAATTAAAAAAAAAAAACTTAAGAAACTTCAGGAACTTCAAGAAAGAGTATGTTATGAAATCAAATGGCTGATAAATGACCAATTTAAGATGCTTGATAGTCTAATTAATTGCAGTTTGAAACGAGTACCAAACTACTTGAGAGTAGAAGAATGAATAAAATGTCTTTTTTCTTGTGATCTTTAATCGCGTGTGCTATGGTTTCTTATTTTTGCGTCATTACTACTAATGACGCAATGTATTGAAAATGATTTGTAACACACCCGTCAATTTTTTCAATCTGATTGCAAAGCTATTTTGTTCAAAAGAAACAAAACTTTCATTTTTTATTATGACGGAATTCAGAAGTTTAAAATAAACTTGAATTTCAAAAAAGAGTGTATTATGAAATCAAGTGACTGACAACTGAGCAATTTAAGATGCTTGACAGTCTAATTACTTTAATTTGAAACAAGTACCAAAGTATTTGAAAATAGCAGAATGAATAAAATGTCTTTTTTTTTTTGACCTTTAATGGCGTGTGCTATTGTTTCTTATCTTTGCGACATTACTACTAATGTATGACGCAATGTATTGAAAACGATTTGTAAGAAACCCGTCAATTTTGTCAATCTGGTTCTAAAGCTATTTTGTTCGTTATTGGTTAAATCGTACATTACATTGCAAACGGGTGGGAGTTCGTTTGCAACGTAAAACCATCAAATTTTCGTGCAAGGTAAGCGAATCATTGGTTTTCAAGAAAGAGTATGTTATGAAATCAAGTGACTGATTAATGACCAATTTAAGATGCTTGATAGTCTAATCATTTGCAGTTTGAAACAAGTACCAAACTATTTGAAAGTAGCAGAAGGAATGAAATGTCTTTTTTCTTCTTAATATTTAATCGCGAGTGCTATGGTTTCTTATATTTGCGTCATTAGTACTAATGACGCAATGTATTGAAAATGATTTTTAACAAACCCGTCAATATTGTCAAACTAATTAGAAAGCTATTTTGTTCAAAAGAAAGAAAATTGTCATTTCTTATAATGACGTAATTCAGAAGTTGAAAAGAAACTAAGAAACTTCAGGAACTTCAAGAAAGCGTATGTTAGGAAATCAAGTGACACAATGTATTGAAATGTAATGTATCAGTATAAATGACCAGTATAAATCGGTATAAATATATAGCTTGGGATGTTAACAACGTCATCTGACCACTCACATAGTGGCCCAGGCCGTAAGGGCCTGACAGTTAAAGTGACAATATAGGTTTTCTTGCACTTTACAAACGTTATGATATATCAAATGCTACATATCCTTGTATTTTCGTTATTTTGAGACACTGAAACGGCCTGGGCCACATTGGGGTCGCTGTAAATGTGTAGCGTAGGATGTTAGCAACCTCATCTGACCACTCACATAGTGGCCCAGGCTGTAAAAGGGCCTGACAGTTAAAGTGACAATGTAGGTGTTTCCTGCCATTTACAAACGTTATATATAAAATGCTACATATCCTTGTATTTTCGTTATTTTCAGACATCGAAACGGCGTGGGCCACACTGGGGTCGGTATAAATGTGTAGCTTAGGAGGTTAGCAACCTCATCTGACCAGTCACATAGTGGCCCAGGCCTTAGGGGCCTGACATTTAAAGGGGGGTGGGGTAAGCAATTTCAACTGGTCTCTATTTGTAACTGGTTTCAACTGGTTTTAACTAGTTTCAAGTAGTTTCAACATGTTTCAACTGATCTCAACTAGTTTCAACTGATTTTAACTGGTTTCAACTGGTTTTAACTAGTTTCAAATGGTCTCAACTGCTTTCAACTGTTCTTGACTAGTTTCAGCTGGTTTTAACTCGTTTCAACTGGTTTCGGCTTTTTTTGAACTGGTCTCAACTGGTTAGAACTGGTCTCAACCGGTATGGACTAGTTTTAACTGATCTCAAGTTATTTCAACTGGTTTCAACTGGTTTGATCTGTTCTCAACTGGTTTTAACTGGTTTCAAGTGGTTTTAGCTAGTTTCAAGTAGTTTCAACATGTTTCAACTGATCTCATCTGGTTTCAACTGATTTTAACTGGTTTCAACTGGTTTTAACTAGTTTCAAATGGTCTCAACTGGTTTCAACTGTTCTTGACTAGTTTCAACTGGTTTTAAATCGTTTCAACTGGTTTCAACTTTTTTTGAACTGGTCTCAACTGGTTAGAACTGGTCTCAACCGGTATGGACTAGTTTGAACTGATCTCAACTTATTTCAACTGGTCTCAACTGGTTTCAACTGGTTTGATCCGTTCTCAACTGGTTTGAACTGGTCTCAACTGGTTTTAGTTGGTTTCAACTGCTTTGAACTGGTCTCAACTGGTTTTATCTGGTTTTAACTGGTTCAATGTATCTCAACTGGGTTCAACTAGTCTCAACTGGTTTTCACTGGTTTCAAGTACGTAGTTTCAACTGATTTCAAGTGGTTTCAACTTGTTTGAAATGTCTAAACTGGTTTTAACAGGTTTTCACTGGTTTTCAACTGGTCTCTGTTTCTAACTAACTGATTTCAAGTAGGTTTAACTTTTTTCAAGTGGTTTACACTGGTTTTAACTAGTTTCAAGTAATTTTAACAGGTTTCGATTGATCTAAACTGGTTTCAACTGATTTTGACTGGTTTCAACTGGTTTTAACTAGTTTCAAATGGTCTCAACTGGTTTCACGTATTCTTGACTAGTTTCAAATGGTTTTAACTCGTTTCAACTGGTTTCAACTTTTTTTGAACTGGTCTCAACTGGTTAGAACTGGTTTCAACCGGTATGGACTAGTTTCAACTGATCTCAAGTCATTTCAACTGGTCCCAACTAGTTTCAACTGGTTTGATCTGTTCTCAACTGGTTTTAACTGGTTTCAACTGGTTTGAACTGGTCTCAACTGGTTTTAACTGGTTTTAACTGGTTCAATGTATCTCAACTGGGTTCAACTAGTCTCAACTGGTTTTCACTGGTTTCAACTACGTAGTTTCAACTGATCTCAAGTGGTTTCATTTGGTTTCAACTGGTTTTAACAGGTTTTCACTGGTTTTCAACTGGTCTCTGTTTCTAACTAACTGATTTCAAATAGGTTTAACTTTTTTCAACTGGTTTCAACTGGTTTTAACTAGTTTCAAATAATTTTAACAGGTTTCGACTGATCTAATCTGGTTTCAACTGATTTTGACTGATTTCAACTGGTTTCAACTGGTTTTAACTAGTTTCAAATGGTCTCAACTGGTTTCAACTATTCTTGACTAGTTTCAACTGGTTTTAACTCGTTTCAACTGGTTCCAACTTTTTTTGAACTGGTCTCAACTGGTTAGAACTGGTCTCAACCGGTATGGACTAGTTTTAACTGATCTCAAGTTATTTCAACTGGTCTCAACTGGTTTCAACTGGTTTGATCTGTTCTCAACTGGTTTTAACTGGTTTCAACTGGTTTTAACTAGTTTCAAGTAGTTTCAACATGTTTCAACTGATCTCAACTGGTTTCAACTGATTTTAACTGGTTTTAACTAGTTTCAAATGGTCTTAACTGGTTTCAACTGTTCTTGACTAGTTTCAACTGGTTTTAACTCGTTTCAACTGGTTTCGGCTTTTTTTGAACTGGTCTCAACTGGTTAGAACTGGTCTCAACCGGTATGGACTAGTTTGAACTGATCTCAACTTATTTCAACTGGTCTCAACTGGTTTCAACTGGTTTGATCCGTTCTCAACTGGTTTGAACTGGTCTCAACTGGTTTTAGCTGGTTTCAACTGCTTTGAACTGGTCTCAACTGGTTTTATCTGGTTTTAACTGGTTCAATGTATCTCAACTGGGTTCAACTAGTCTCAACTGGTTTTCACTGGTTTCAAGTACGTAGTTTCAACTGATTTCAAGTGGTTTCAACTTGTTTGAAATGTCTAAACTGGTTTTAACAGGTTTTCACTGGTTTTCAACTGGTCTCTGTTTCTAACTAACTGATTTCAAGTAGGTTTAACTTTTTTCAAGTGGTTTACACTGGTTTTAACTAGTTTCAAGTAATTTTAGCAGGTTTCGATTGATCTTAACTGGTTTCAACTGATTTTGACTGGTTTCAACTGGTTTTAACTAGTTTCAAATTGTCTCAACTGGTTTCACGTATTCTTGACTAGTTTCAAATGGTTTTAACTCGTTTCAACTGGTTTCAACTTTTTTTGAACTGGTCTCAACTGGTTAGAACTGGTTTCAACCGGTATGGACTGGTTTCAACTGATCTCAAGTCATTTCAACTGGTCCCAACTAGTTTCAACTGGTTTGATCTGTTCTCAACTGGTTTTAACTGGTTTCAACTGGTTTGAACTGGTCTCAACTGGTTTTAGCTGGTTTCAACTGCTTTGAACTGGTCTCAACTGATTTTAACTGGTTTTAATTGGTTCAATGTATCTCAACTGGGTTCAACTAGTCTCAACTGGTTTTCACTGGTTTCAAGTACGTAGTTTCAACTGATCTCAAGTGGTTTCAATTGGTTTTAACTGGTTTTAACAGGTTTTCAATGGTTTTCAACTGGTCTCTGTTTCTAACTGATTTCAAATAGGTTTAACTTTTTTCAACTGGTTTCAACTGGTTTTAACTACTTTCAAATAATTTTAACAGGTTTCGACTGATCTAATCTGGTTTCAACTGGTTTCAACTTTTTTTGAACTGGTCTCAACTGGTTAGAACTGGTCTCAACCGGTATGGTCTAGTTTCAACTGATCTCAAGTTATTTCAACTGGTCTCAACTAGTTTCAACTGGTTTGATCTGTTCTCAACTGGTTTAACTGGTTTCAGCTGGTTTGAACTGGTCTCAACTGGTTTTAGCTGGTTTCAACTGCTTTGACCTGGTCTCCGTTTTAACTGGTTCAATGTATCTCAACTGGGTTCAACTAGTCTCAACTGGTTTTCACTGGTTCCAAGTACGTAGTTTCAACTGATCTCAAGTGGTTTCATTTGGTTTCAACTGGTTTCAACTTGTTTGAAATGTCTAAACTGGTTTTAACAGGTTTTCACTGGTTTTCAACTGGTCTCTCTTTCTAACTAACTGGTTTCAAGTAGTTTTAACTTTTTTCAACTGGTTTCAACTGGTTTTAACTAGTTTCAAGTAATTTTAAATGGTTTCGACTGATCTAAACTGGTTTCAACTGATTTTGACTGGTTTCAACTGGTTTGAACTGATTTTAACTAGTTTCCACTGGTCTCATCTGCTTTCAACTGTTCTCGATTTTTTTCAACTTTTTTTACACGGTTTAAACTGGTCTCAACTGGTTTTAACTGGTTTCAACTTCTTTCCTTGATATTCATCTTTGCATTCATCCAGGTTTGATTTATCTTTTTTTTTCAATTTGCATTTCTTTATAGTAATTGCTTTCATCATTTCTTTTCAAACTTATCCATCTCTCCCTTGCTTTCCTTTATAATACAAGTTTCTCTTCTTCCCTTCCATTGTCTTTTAATGAACGCTCTATTTTGTAAACCTTTTGTTTTTGTGGGTTGAACTTTTTGAATCCTTGAGATCAGTTGAAACTAGTTGACACCAGTTGAACCCAGTTAAAACCAGTTTAACTAGATGAAACCAGTTAAAACCAGTTGAGATCAGTTCAATTCAGTTGAAACCAGATGAAACCAGTTAAAACCAGTTGAGACTAGTTCAAACCAGTTGAAACCAGTTGAGAAATTAGTGTGCGTAATGAGTCTCGGCATTATAACGGTGATGAAATCAAATTAGTCCATACTGAAAGTTTCATTGAATTCCCAGTAAATAGGGTATTTGGCAGTAACAACACAAAGTAAAGAAACATCGGGCAGTATATTCGATGTGTTGTACAAGGAGAGAAAATTCCTTGTATTTGTTATGTCGATTTTTGTTACTCGCTAGAAATCCGGGGAAGGTTCGACGAAATAAAGAATCTGTTATTGGGGAAATCGTACATTACATTGCCAACGGGATTGAAACCATTTCCAAAGTAAAACCGTCAAATTTTCGTGCAAGGGAAACGAAATCATTGGTTTTCAAAAAAACAGGATGTTATGAATTCAAGTGAATGATAAATGACCAATTTAAGATGCTTGATAGTCTAGTTACTCGCAGCTTGCCACAAGTACCAAAGTAGAAAAAAGAAATACTAAAACGGCCTAGCCACATTTGCGTCTTTATAACTGTGTAGCTTTTACAAAGATCGCATATAAAATGATATATACATAACGTTTATACTGCCTTTATTTCAAAACAAACACTGAAAACGGCCTGGGCCACATTGGGGTCGCTGTAAAATGTGTAGCGTAGGATGTTAGCAACCTCATCTGACCACTCACATAGTGGCCCAGGCTGTAAAAAGGGCCTGACAGTTAAAGTGACAATGTAGGTGTTTTCCTGCCATTTACAAAACGTTTATATATAGAATGCTACATATCCTTGTATTTTCGTTATTTTCAGACATCGAAACGGCGTGGGCCACACTGGGTTCGGTATAAATGTGTAGCTTAGGAGGTTAGCAAACCTCATCTGACCACTCACATAGTGGCCCAGGCCTTAGGGGCCCTGACATTTTAAAGTGGGGGTGGGGTAAGCAATTTGAAACTGGTTTCAAACTGGTCTCTATTTGTAACTGGTTTCAACTGGTTTTTAAGTAGGAGTTTCAACATGTTTTCAAATGGTCTCAACTGGTTTTCAACTGTTCTTGACTAGTTTTCACCTGGTTTCAGCTTTTTTTTGAGCTGGTCTCAACTGGTTAGAAACTGGTCTCAACCGGTATGGACTAGTTTTCAACTGATCTCAAGTCATTTTCAACTGGTCTCAACTAGTTTTCAACTGGTTTGATCTGTTCTCAACTGGTTTTTAACTGGTTTCAACTGGTTTGAAACTGGTCTCAACTGGTTTTTAGCTGGTTTTCAACTGCTTTTGAACTGGTCTCAACTGGTTTTAACCGGTTTTTAACTGGTTCAATGTATCTCAACTGGGTTCAACTAGTCTCAACTGGTTTTTCACTGGTTTCAAGTACGTAGTTTTCAACTGATCTCAAGTTTTTTTCATTTGGTTTTCAACTGGTTTTTAACAGGTTTTTCAATAATTTTTCAACTGGTCTCTGTCTCTAACTAACTGATTTTCAGATAGATTTAACCTTTTTTCAACTGGTTTCAACTGGTTTTTAACTAGTTTTCAAATAATTTTTAACAGGTTTCGACTGATCTAAAAACTGGTTTCAACTGATTTTTACTGGTTTTCAACTGGTTTCAACTGGTTTTTAACTAGTTTTCAAATGGTCTCAACTGGTTTCAACTATTCTTGACTAGTTTTCAAACTGGTTTTTAACTCGTTTGAACTGGTTCCAACTTTTTTTTTGAACTGGTCTCAACTGGTTAGAAACTGGTCTCAACCGGTATGGTCTAGTTTTCAACTGATATCAAGTTATTTCAACTGGTCTCAACTGGTTTTCAACTGGTTTTCATCTGTTTCTCAACTGGTTTTAAGTGGTTTCAACTGGTTTGAACAGGTCTCAACTGGTTTTAGCTGGTTTCAACTGCTTTGAAACTGGTCTCAACTCGTTTTTAACTGGTTCAATGTATCTCAACTGGGTTCAACTAGTCTCAACTGGTTTTTCACTGGTTCCAAGTACGTAGTTTTCCACTGATCTCAAGTGGTTTCATTTGGTTTCAAACTGGTTTTCAACTTGTTTGAAATGTCTAAACTGGTTTTTAACAGGTTTTTCACTGGTTTTTCAACTGGTCTCTGTTTTCTAACTAACTGGTTTTCAAGTAGTTTTAACTTTTTTTCAACTGGTTTCAACTGGTTTTTAACTAGTTTCAAGTAATTTTAACAGGTTTCGACTGATCTAAAACTGGTTTCAACTGATTTTTGACTGGTTTCAACTGGTTTGAACTGATTTTAACTAGTTTCCACTGGTCTCATCTGGTTTTCAACTGTTCTCGATTTTTTTTTCAACTTTTTTTTACACGGTTTTAAAACTGGTCTCAACTGGTTTTAACTGGTTTCAACTTCTTTCCTTGATATTCATCTTTGCATTCATCCAGGTTTGATTTATCTTTTTTTTCAATTTGCATTTCTTTATAGTAGTTGCTTTCATCATTTCTTTTCAAACTTATCCATCTCTCCCTTGCTTTCCTTTATAATACAAGTTTTCTCTTCTTCCCTTCCATTGTCTTTTTCATTAACGCTCTATTTTGTAAACCTTTTGTTTTTTGTGGGTTGAACTTTTTGAATCCTTGAGATCAGTTGAAAACTAGTTGACACCAGTTTGAACCCAGTTAAAACCAGTTTTAACTAGATGAAACCAGTTAAAACCAGTTGAGATCAGTTCAATTCAGTTGAAACCAGATGAAACCAGTTAAAAACCAGTTGAGACTAGTTCAAACCAGTTGAAACCAGTTGAGAAATTAGTGTGCGTAATGAGTCTCGGCATTATAACGGTGATGAAATCAAATTAGTCCATACTGAAAGTTTCATTGAATTCCCAGTAAATTGGGTATTTGGCAGTAACAACGCAAAGTAAAGAAACATCGGGCAGTATATTCGATGTGTTGTGCAAGGAGAGAAAATTCCTTGTATTTGTTATGTCGATTTTTGTTACTCGCTAGAAATCCGGGGAATTTTCGACGAAATAAAGAATCTGTTATTGGGGAAATCGTACATTACATTGCCAACGGGATTGAAACCATTTCCAAAGTAAAACCGTCAAATTTTCGTGCAAGGGAAACGAAATCATTGGTTTTCAAAAAAACAGGATGTTATGAATTCAAGTGAATGATAAATGACCAATTTAAGATGCTTGATAGTCTAGTTACTCGCAGCTTGCCACAAGTACCAAAGTATTTAAAAGTAATAGAACGAATGAAATGCCTTTTTCCTTCTAACTCTTTAATTGCGCGTCCTATGGTTTCTTATTTTTGCGTCATTTGCGTCATTAGTAAATGACGCAATGTATTGAAAATTATTCGTAACAAAGCCGTCAATTTTGTCAATCTGATTACAAAGCTATTTTTGTTTCAAAAGAAACAAAACTTTCATTTCTTATTATGACGGAATTGAGAAGTTTAAAAGAAACTTGAAGAAACTTCAGGAACTTCAAGAAAGAGTATGTTACGGAATTAAGTGACTGATAAATGACCGTTTTAAGATGCTTGATAGTCTAATTACTGGCAGTTTAAAACAAGTACCAAAGTATTTGAAAGCAGCAGAAGGAATGAAATGTCTTTTTTCTTCTTGATCTTTAATCTCGTGTGCTATGGTTTCTTATTTTTGCGTCATTACTACAAATGACGCAATGTATTGAAAATGATTTGTAACAAACCCGTCAATTTTGTCAATCTGATTCCAAAGCTATTTTGTTCGTTATTGGTTAAATCGTACCATTACATTGCAAACGGGTGGGAGTTCGTTTACAACGTAAAACCGTCAAATTTTCCTGCAAGGTTAAACGAAATCATTGGTTTTCAAGAAACAGTATGTAATGAGACCAAGTCACTGATAAATGACCAATTTAGGATGCTTGATAGTCTAATCATTTGAAGTTTGAAACAAGTACCAAAGTATTTGAAAGTAGCAGAAGGAATGAAATGTCTTTTTCTTCTTAATCTTTAATCGCTTGTCTTTGCGTCATTACTACTAATGACGCAATGTATTGAAAATGATTTCTAACAAACCCGTCAATTTTGTCAATCTGATTACAAAGCTATTTTGTTCAAAAGAAACAAAAACTTTCATTTCTTGTTATGGCGGAAATCAGAAATTTAAAAAAAAATTTAAGAAACTTCAGGAACTTCAAGAAAGAGTATGTTATGAAATCAAATGACTGATAAATGACCAATTTAAGATGCTTGATAGTCTAATTAATTGCAGTTTGAAACGAGTACCAAACTACTTGAGAGTAGAAGAATGAATAAAATGTCTTTTTTCTTGTGATCTTTAATCGCGTGTGCTATGGTTTCTTATTTTTGTGTCATTACTACTAATGACGCAATGTATTGAAAATGATTTGTAACACACCCGTCAATTTTGTCAATCTGATTGCAAAGCTATTTTGTTCAAAAGAAACAAAACTTTCATTTTTTATTATGACGGAATTCAGAAGTTTAAAATAAACTTGAATTTCAAAAAAGAGTGTGTTATGAAATCAAGTGACTGACAACTGAGCAATTTAAGATGCTTGACAGTCTAATTACTTTAATTTGAAACAAGTACCAAAGTATTTGAAAATAGCAGAATGAATAAAATGTCTTTTTTCTTCTTGACCTTTAATGGCGTGTGCTATGGTTTCTTATCTTTGCGACATTACTACTAATGTATGACGCAATGTATTGAAAACGATTTGTAAGAGACCCGTCAATTTTGTCAATCTGGTTCCAAAGCTATTTTGTTCGTTATTGGTTAAATCGTACATTACATTGCAAACGGGTGGGAGTTCGTTTGCAACGTAAAACCATCAAATTTTCGTGCAAGGTAAGCAAATCATTGGTTTTCAAGAAAGAGTATGTTATGAAATCAAGTGACTGATTAATGACCAATTTAAGATGCTTGATAGTCTAATCATTTGCAGTTTGAAACAAGTACCAAACTATTTGAAAGTAGCAGAAGGAATGAAATGTCTTTTTTCTTCTTAATATTTAATCGCGAGTGCTATGGTTTCTTATATTTGCGTCATTACTACTAATGACGCAATGTATTGAAAATGATTTTTAACAAACCCGTCAATATTGTCAAACTAATTAGAAAGCTATTTTGTTCAAAAGAAACAAAATTGTCATTTCTTATAATGACGTAATTCAGAAGTTGAAAAGAAACTAAGAAACTTCAGGAACTTCAAGAAAGCGTATGTTAGGAAATCAAGTGACACAATGTATTGAAATGTAATGTATCAGTATAAATGACCAGTATAAATCGGTATAAATATATAGCTTGGGATGTTAACAACGTCATCTGACCACTCACATAGTGGCCCAGGCCGTAAGGGCCTGACAGTTAAAGTGACAATATAGGTTTTCTTGCACTTTACAAACGTTATGATATATCAAATGCTACATATCCTTGTATTTTCGTTATTTTGAGACATTGAAACGGCCTGGGCCATATTGGGGTGGGTATAAATGTGTAGCTTAAAATGATACCAACCTCATCTGACCACTCACATAGTGGCCCAGTCTGTAGGAGCCTGACAGTTAAAGTGGCAATGTAGGTGCTTCTTGCCATTTACAAAGGTCGCATATATAAAATGCTACATAACTTTGTAATGCCTTTATTTAAAAAAAGAAATACTAAAACGGCCTAGCCACATTTGCGTCTTTATAACTGTGTAGCTTTTACAAAGATCGCATATAAAATGATATATACATAACCTTATACTGCCTTTATTTCAAACAAACACTGAAACGGCCTGGGCCACATTGGGGTCGCTGTAAATGTGTAGCGTAGGATGTTAGCAACCTCATCTGACCACTCACATAGTGGCCCAGGCTGTAAAAGGGCCTGACAGTTAAAGTGACAATGTAGGTGTTTCCTGCCATTTACAAACGTTATATATAGAATGCTACATATCCTTGTATTTTCGTTATTTTCAGACATCGAAACGGCGTGGGCCACACTGGGTTCGGTATAAATGTGTAGCTTAGGAGGTTAGCAACCTCATCTGACCACTCACATAGTGGCCCAGGCCTTAGGGGCCTGACATTTAAAGTGGGGGTGGGGTAAGCAATTTGAACTGGTTTCAACTGGTCTCTATTTGTAACTGGTTTCAACTGGTTTTAAGTAGTAGTTTCAACATGTTTCAAATGGTCTCAACTGGTTTCAACTGTTCTTGACTAGTTTCACCTGGTTTCAGCTTTTTTTGAGCTGGTCTCAACTGGTTAGAACTGGTCTCAACCGGTATGGACTAGTTTTAACTGATCTCAAGTTATTTCAACTGGTCTCAACTGGTTTCAACTGGTTTGATCTGTTCTCAACTGGTTTTAACTGGTTTCAAGCGGTTTTAACTAGTTTCAAGTAGTTTCAACATGTTTCAACTGATCTCATCTGGTTTCAACTGATTTTAACTGGTTTCAACTGGATTTAACTAGTTTCAAATGGTCTCAACTGGTTTCAACTGTTCTTGACTAGTTTCAACTGGTTTTAAATCGTTTCAACTGGTTTCAACTTTTTTTGAACTGGTCTCAACTGGTTAGAACTGGTCTCAACCGGTATGGACTAGTTTGAACTGATCTCAACTTATTTCAACTGGTCTCAACTGGTTTCAAGTGGTTTGATCCGTTCTCAACTGGTTTTAACTGGTTCCAACTGGTTTGAACTGGTCTCAACTGGTTTTAGCTGGTTTCAACTCCTCTGAACTGCTCTCAACTGGTTTTATCTGGTTTTATCTAGTTCAATGTATCTCAACTGGGTTCAACTAGTCTCAACTGGTTTTCACTGGTTTCACGTACGTAATTTCAACTGATTTCAAGTGGTTTCAACTTGTTTGAAATGTGTAAACTGGTTTTAACAGGTTTTCACTGGTTTTCAACTGGTCTCTGTTTCTAACTAACTGATTTCAAGTAGGTTTAACTTTTTTCAACTGGTTTACACTGGTTTTAACTAGTTTCAAGTAAGTTTAACAGGTTTCGATTGATCTAAACTGGTTTCAACTGATTTTGACTGGTTTCAACTGGTTTTAACTAGTTTCAAATGGTCTCAACTGGTTTCACGTATTCTTGACTAGTTTCAAATGGTTTTAACTCGTTTCAACTGGTTTCAACTTTTTTTGAACTGGTCTCAACTGGTTAGAACTGGTTTCCACCGGTATGGACTAGTTTCAACTGATCTCAAGTCATTTCAACTGGTCTCAACTAGTTTCAACTGGTTTGATCTGTTCTCAACTGGTTTTAACTGGTTTCAACTGGTTTGAACTGGTCTCAACTGGTTTTAGCTGGTTTCAACTCCTCTGAACTGGTCTCAACTGGTTTTAACCGGTTTTAACTGGTTCAATGTATCTCAACTGGGTTCAACTAGTCTCAACTGGTTTTCACTGGTTTCAAGTACGTAGTTTCAACTGATCTCAAGTTTTTTCATTTGGTTTCAACTGGTTTTAACAGGTTTTCAATAATTTTCAACTGGTCTCTGTCTCTAACTAACTGATTTCAGATAGATTTAACCTTTTTCAACTGGTTTCAACTGGTTTTAACTAGTTTCAAATAATTTTAACAGGTTTCGACTGATCTAAAACTGGTTTCAACTGGTTTTCAACTGGTTTTAACTAGTTTCAAATGGTCTCAACTGGTTTCAACTATTCTTGACTAGTTTCAACTGGTTTTAACTCGTTTGAACTGGTTCCAACTTTTTTTGAACTGGTCTCAACTGGTTAGAACTGGTCTCAACCGGTATTGTCTAGTTTCAACTGATATCAAGTTATTTCAACTGGTCTCAACTGGTTTCAACTGGTTTGATCTGTTCTCAACTGGTTTTAACTGGTTTCAACTGGTTTGAACTGGTCTCAACTGGTTTTAGCTGGTTTCAACTGCTTTGAACTGGTCTCAACTCGTTTTAACTGGTTCAATGTATCTCAACTGGGTTCAACTAGTCTCAACTGGTTTTCACTGGTTCCAAGTACGTAGTTTCAACTGATCTCAAGTGGTTTCATTTGGTTTCAACTGGTTTCAACTTGTTTGAAATGTCTAAACTGGTTTTAACAGGTTTTCACTGGTTTTCAACTGGTCTCTGTTTCTAACTAACTGGTTTCAAGTAGTTTTAACTTTTTTCAACTGGTTTCAACTGGTTTTAACTAGTTTCAAGTAATTTTAACAGGTTTCGACTGATCTAAACTGGTTTCAACTGATTTTGACTGGTTTCAACTGGTTTGAACTGATTTTAACTAGTTTCCACTGGTCTCATCTGGTTTCAGCTGTTCTCAATTTTTTTCAACTTTTTTTACACGGTTTAAACTGGTCTCAACTGGTTTTAACTGGTTTCAACTTCTTTCCTTGATATTCATCTTTGCATTCATCCAGGTTTGATTTATCTTTTTTTTTTTCAATTTGCATTTCTTTATAGTAGTTGCTTTCATCATTTCTTTTCAAACTTATCCATCTCTCCCTTGCTTTCCTTTATAATACAAGTTTCTCTTCTTCCCTTCCATTGTCTTTTCATTAACGCTCTATTTTGTAAACCTTTTGTTTTTGTGGGTTGAACTTTTTGAATCCTTGAGATCAGTTGAAACTAGTTGACACCAGTTGAACCCAGTTAAAACCAGTTTAACTAGATGAAACCAGTTAAAACCAGTTGAGATCAGTTCAATTCAGTTGAAACCAGATGAAACCAGTTAAAACCAGTTGAGACTAGTTCAAACCAGTTGAAACCAGTTGAGAAATTAGTGTGCGTAATGAGTCTCGGCATTATAACGGTGATGAAATCAAATTAGTCCATACTGAAAGTTTCATTGAATTCCCAGTAAATTGGGTATTTGGCAGTAACAACGCAAAGTAAAGAAACATCGGGCAGTATATTCGATGTGTTGTGCAAGGAGAGAAAATTCCTTGTATTTGTTATGTCGATTTTTGTTACTCGCTAGAAATCCGGGGAAGGTTCGACGAAATAAAGAATCTGTTATTGGGGAAATCGTACATTACATTGCCAACGGGATTGAAACCATTTCCAAAGTAAAACCGTCAAATTTTCGTGCAAGGGAAACGAAATCATTGGTTTTCAAAAAAACAGGATGTTATGAATTCAAGTGAATGATAAATGACCAATTTAAGATGCTTGATAGTCTAGTTACTCGCAGCTTGCCACAAGTACCAAAGTATTTAAAAGTAATAGAACGAATGAAATGCCTTTTTCCTTCTAACTCTTTAATTGCGCGTCCTATGGTTTCTTATTTTTGCGTCATTTGCGTCATTAGTAAATGACGCAATGTATTGAAAATTATTCGTAACAAAGCCGTCAATTTTGTCAATCTGATTACAAAGCTATTTTGTTCAAAAGAAACAAAACTTTCATTTCTTATTATGACGGAATTGAGAAGTTTAAAAGAAACTTGAAGAAACTTCAGGAACTTCAAGAAAGAGTATGTTACGGAATTAAGTGACTGATAAATGACCGTTTTAAGATGCTTGATAGTCTAATTACTGGCAGTTTAAAACAAGTACCAAAGTATTTGAAAGCAGCAGAAGGAATGAAATGTCTTTTTTCTTCTTGATCTTTAATCTCGTGTGCTATGGTTTCTTATCTTTGCGTCATTACTACAAATGACGCAATGTATTGAAAATGATTTGTAACAAACCCGTCAATTTTGTCAATCTGGTTCCAAAGCTATTTTGTTCGTTATTGGTTAAATCGTACCATTACATTGCAAACGGGTGGGAGTTCGTTTACAACGTAAAACCGTCAAATTTTCCTGCAAGGTTAAACGAAATCATTGGTTTTCAAGAAACAGTATGTAATGAGACCAAGTCACTGATAAATGATCAATTTAGGATGCTTGATAGTCTAATCATTTGAAGTTTGAAACAAGTACCAAAGTATTTGAAAGTAGCAGAAGGAATGAAATGTCTTTTTCTTCTTAATCTTTAATCGCTTGTCTTTGCGTCATTACTACTAATGACGCAATGTATTGAAAATGATTTCTAACAAACCCGTCAATTTTGTCAATCTGATTACAAAGCTATTTTGTTCAAAAGAAACAAAAACTTTCATTTCTTGTTATGGCGGAAATCAGAAATTTAAAAAAAAAACTTAAGAAACTTCAGGAACTTCAAGAAAGAGTATGTTATGAAATCAAATGACTGATAAATGACCAATTTAAGATGCTTGATAGTCTAATTAATTGCAGTTTGAAACGAGTACCAAACTACTTGAGAGTAGAAGAATGAATAAAATGTCTTTTTTCTTGTGATCTTTAATCGCGTGTGCTATGGTTTCTTATTTTTGCGTCATTACTACTAATGACGCAATGTATTGAAAATGATTTGTAACACACCCGTCAATTTTGTCAATCTGATTGCAAAGCTATTTTGTTCAAAAGAAACAAAACTTTCATTTTTTATTATGACGGAATTCAGAAAAGAGTGTATTATGAAATCAAGTGACTGACAACTGAGCAATTTAAGATGCTTGACAGTCTAATTACTTTAATTTGAAACAAGTACCAAAGTATTTGAAAATAGCAGAATGAATAAAATGTCTTTTTTCTTCTTGACCTTTAATGGCGTGTGCTATGGTTTCTTATCTTTGCGACATTACTACTAATGTATGACGCAATGTATTGAAAACGATTTGTAAGAGACCCGTCAATTTTGTCAATCTGGTTCCAAAGCTATTTTGTTCGTTATTGGTTAAATCGTACATTACATTGCAAACGGGTGGGAGTTCGTTTGCAACGTAAAACCATCAAATTTTCGTGCAAGGTAAGCAAATCATTGGTTTTCAAGAAAGAGTATGTTATGAAATCAAGTGACTGATTAATGACCAATTTAAGATGCTTGATAGTCTAATCATTTGCAGTTTGAAACAAGTACCAAACTATTTGAAAGTAGCAGAAGGAATGAAATGTCTTTTTTCTTCTTAATATTTAATCGCGAGTGCTATGGTTTCTTATATTTGCGTCATTACTACTAATGACGCAATGTATTGAAAATGATTTTTAACAAACCCGTCAATATTGTCAAACTAATTAGAAAGCTATTTTGTTCAAAAGAAACAAAATTGTCATTTCTTATAATGACGTAATTCAGAAGTTGAAAAGAAACTAAGAAACTTCAGGAACTTCAAGAAAGCGTATGTTAGGAAATCAAGTGACACAATGTATTGAAATGTAATGTATCAGTATAAATGACCAGTATAAATCGGTATAAATATATAGCTTGGGATGTTAACAACGTCATCTGACCACTCACATAGTGGCCCAGGCCGTAAGGGCCTGACAGTTAAAGTGACAATATAGGTTTTCTTGCACTTTACAAACGTTATGATATATCAAATGCTACATATCCTTGTATTTTCGTTATTTTGAGACATTGAAACGGCCTGGGCCATATTGGGGTGGGTATAAATGTGTAGCTTAAAATGATACCAACCTCATCTGACCACTCACATAGTGGCCCAGTCTGTAGGAGCCTGACAGTTAAAGTGGCAATGTAGGTGCTTCTTGCCATTTACAAAGGTCGCATATATAAAATGCTACATAACTTTGTAATGCCTTTATTTAAAAAAAGAAATACTAAAACGGCCTAGCCACATTTGCGTCTTTATAACTGTGTAGCTTTTACAAAGATCGCATATAAAATGATATATACATAACCTTATACTGCCTTTATTTCAAACAAACACTGAAACGGCCTGGGCCACATTGGGGTCGCTGTAAATGTGTAGCGTAGGATGTTAGCAACCTCATCTGACCACTCACATAGTGGCCCAGGCTGTAAAAGGGCCTGACAGTTAAAGTGACAATGTAGGTGTTTCCTGCCATTTACAAACGTTATATATAAAATGCTACATATCCTTGTATTTTCGTTATTTTCAGACATCGAAACGGCGTGGGCCACACTGGGGTCGGTATAAATGTGTAGCTTAGGAGGTTAGCAACCTCATCTGACCACTCACATAGTGGCCCAGGCCTTAGGGGCCTGACATCTAAAGTGGGGGTGGGGTAAGCAATTTCAACTGGTTTCAACTGGTCTCTATTTGTAACTGGTTTCAACTGGTTTTAACTAGTTTCAAGTAGTTTCAACATGTTTCAACTGATCTCAACTGGTTTCAACTGATTTTAACTGGTTTCAACTGGTTTTAACTAGTTTCAAATGGTCTCAACTGGTTTCAACTGTTCTTGACTAGTTTCAACTGGTTTTAACTCGTTTCAACTGGTTTCGGCTTTTTTTGAACTGGTCTCAACTGGTTAGAACTGGTCTCAACCGGTATGGACTAGTTTGAACTGATCTCAAGTTATTTCAACTGGTCTCAACTGGTTTCAACTGGTTTGATCTGTTCTCAACTGGTTTTAACTGGTTTCAAGTGGTTTTAACTAGTTTCAAGTAGTTTCAACATGTTTTAACTGATCTCAACTGGTTTCAACTGATTTTAACTGGTTTCAACTGGTTTTAACTAGTTTCAAATGGTCTCAACTGGTTTCAACTGTTCTTGACTAGTTTCAACTGGTTTTAACTCGTTTCAACTGGTTTCAACTTTTTTTGAACTGGTCTCAACTGGTTAGAACTGGTCTCAACCGGTATGGACTAGTTTGAACTTATCTCAACTTATTTCAACTGGTCTCAACTGGTTTCAACTGGTTTGATCCGTTCTCAACTGGTTTTAACTGGTTTCAACTGGTTTGAACTGGTCTCAACTGGTTTTAGCTGGTTTCAACTGCTTTGAACTGGTCTCAACTGGTTTTATCTGGTTTTAACTGGTTCAATTTATCTCAACTGGGTTCAACTAGTCTCAACTGGTTTTCACTGGTTTCAAGTACGTAGTTTCAACTGATTTCAAGTGGTTTCAACTTGTTTGAAATGTCTAAACTGGTTTTAACAGGTTTTCACTGGTTTTCAACTGGTCTCTGTTTCTAACTAACTGATTTCAAGTAGGTTTAACTTTTTTCAACTGGTTTACACTGGTTTTAACTAGTTTCAAGTAATTTTAACAGGTTTCGATTGATCTTAACTGGTTTCAGCTGATTTTGACTGGTTTCAACTGGTTTTAACTAGTTTCAAATGGTCTCAACTGGTTATATGTATTCTTGAACTAGTTTCAAATGGTTTTAACTCGTTTCAACTGGTTTCAACTTTTTTTGAACTGGTCTCAACTGGTTAGAACTGGTTTCCACCGGTATGGACTAGTTTCAACTGATCTCAAGTCATTTCAAGTGGTCTCAACTAGTTTCAACTGGTTTGATCTGTTTTCAACTGGTTTTACTGGTTTCAACTGGTTTGAACTGGTCTCAACTGGTTTTAGCTGGTTTCAACTGCTTTGAACTGGTCTCAACTGGTTTTAACTGGTTTTAACTGGTTCAATGTATCTCAACTGGGTTCAACTAGTCTCAACTGGTTTTCACTGGTTTCAAGTACGTAGTTTCAACTGATCTCAAGTGGTTTCATTTGGTTTCAACTGGTTTTAACAGGTTTTCACTGGTTTTCAACTGGTCTCTGTTTCTAACTAACTGATTTCAAATAGGTTTAACTTTTTTCAACTGGTTTCAACTGGTTTTAACTAGTTTCAAATAATTTTAACAGGTTTCGACTGATCTAAACTGGTTTCAACTGATTTTGACTGGTTTCAACTGGTTTCAACTGGTTTTAACTAGTTTCAAATGGTCTCAACTGGTTTCAACTATTCTTGACTAGTTTCAACTGGTTTTAACTCGTTTCAACTGGTTCCAACTTTTTTTGAACTGGTCTCAACTGGTTAGAACTGGTCTCAACCGGTATGGTCTAGTTTCAACTGATCTCAAGTTATTTCAACTGGTCTCAACTGGTTTCAACTGGTTTGATCTGTTCTCAACTGGTTTGAACTGGTCTCAACTGGTTTTAGCTGGTTTCAACTGCTTTGAACTGGTCTCAACTCGTTTTAACTGGTTCAATGTATCTCAACTGGGTTCAACTAGTCTCAACTGGTTTTCACTGGTTTCAAGTACGTAGTTTCAACTGATCTCAAGTGGTTTCATTTGGTTTCAACTGGTTTCAACTCTTTTGAAATGTCTAAACTGGTTTTAACAGGTTTTCACTGGTTGTCAACTGGTCTCTGTTTCTAACTAACTGGTTTCAAGTAGTTTTAACTTTTATCAACTGGTTTCAACTGGTTTTAACTAGTTTCAAGTAATTTTAACAGGTTTCGACTGATCTAAACTGGTTTCAACTGATTTTGACTGGTTTCAACTGGTTTTAACTGATTTTAACTAGCTTCCACTGGTCTCATCTGGTTTCAACTGTTCTCGATTTTTTTCAACTTTTTTTACACGGTTTAAACTGGTCTCAACTGGTTTTAACTGGTTTCAACTTCTTTCCTTGATATTCATCTTTGCATTCATCCAGGTTTGATTTATCTTTTTTTTTCAATTTGCATTTCTTTATAGTAATTGCTTTCATCATTTCTTTTCAAACTTATCCATCTCTCCCTTGCTTTCCTTTATAATACAAGTTTCTCTTCTTCCCTTCCATTGTCTTTTAATGAACGCTGTATTTTGTAAACCTTTTGTTTTTGTGGGTTGAACTTTTTGAATACTTGAGATCAGTTGAAACTAGTTGACACCAGTTGAACCCAGTTAAAACCAGTTTAACTAGATGAAACCAGTTAAAACCAGTTGAGATCAGTTCAATTCAGTTGAAACCAGATGAAACCAGTTAAAACCAGTAGAGACTAGTTCAAACCAGTTGAAACCAGTTGAGAAATTAGTGTGCGTAATGAGTCTCGGCATTATAACGGTGATGAAATCAAATTGGTCCATACTGAAAGTTTCATTGAATTCCCAGTAAATTGGGTATTTGGCAGTAACAACGCAAAGTAAAGAAACATCGGGCAGTATATTCGATGTGTTGTACAAGGAGAGAAAATTCCTTGTATTTGTTATGTCGATTTTTGTTACTCGCTAGAAATCCGGGGAAGGTTCGACGAAATAAAGAATCTGTTATTGGGGAAATCGTACATTACATTGCCAACGGGATTGAAACCATTTCCAAAGTAAAACCGTCAAATTTTCGTGCAAGGGAAACGAAATCATTGGTTTTCAAAAAAACAGGATGTTATGCATTCAAGTGAATGATAAATGACCAATTTAAGATGCTTGATAGTCTAGTTACTCGCAGCTTGCCACAAGTACCAAAGTATTTAAAATTAATAGAACGAATGAAATGCCTTTTTCCTTCTAACTCTTTAATTGCGCGTCCTATGGTTTCTTATTTTTGCGTCATTTGCGTCATTAGTAAATGACGCAATGTATTGAAAATTATTCGTAACAAAGCCGTCAATTTTGTCAATCTGATTACAAAGCTATTTTGTTCAAAAGAAACAAAACTTTCATTTCTTATTATGACGGAATTGAGAAGTTTAAAAGAAACTTGAAGAAACTTCAGGAACTTCAAGAAAGAGTATGTTACGGAATTAAGTGACTGATAAATGACCGTTTTAAGATGCTTGATAGTCTAATTACTGGCAGTTTAAAACAAGTACCAAAGTATTTGAAAGCAGCAGAAGGAATGAAATGTCTTTTTTCTTCTTGATCTTTAATCTCGTGTGCTATGGTTTCTTATCTTTGCGTCATTACTACAAATGACGCAATGTATTGAAAATGATTTGTAACAAACCCGTCAATTTTGTCAGTCTGATTCCAAAGCTATTTTGTTCGTTATTGGTTAAATCGTACCATTACATTGCAAACGGATGGGAGTTCGTTTACAACGTAAAACCGTCAAATTTTCGTGCAAGGTTAAACGAAATCATTGGTTTTCAAGAAACAGTATGTAATGAGACCAAGTCACTGATAAATGACCAATTTAGGATGCTTGATAGTCTAATCATTTGAAGTTTGAAACAAGTACCAAAGTATTTGAAAGTAGCAGAAGGAATGAAATGTCTTTTTCTTCTTAATCTTTAATCGCTTGTCTTTGCGTCATTACTACTAATGACGCAATGTATTGAAAATGATTTCTAACAAACCCGTCAATTTTGTCAATCTGATTACAAAGCTATTTTGTTCAAAAGAAACAAAAACTTTCATTTCTTGTTATGGCGGAAATGAGAAATTTAAAAAAAAAACTTAAGAAACTTCAGGAACTTCAAGAAAGAGTATGTTATGAAATCAAATGGCTGATAAATGACCAATTTAAGATGCTTGATAGTCTAATTAATTGCAGTTTGAAACGAGTACCAAATTACTTGAGAGTAGAAGAATGAATAAAATGTCTTTTTTCTTGTGATCTTTAATCGCGTGTGCTATGGTTTCTTATTTTTGCGTCATTACTACTAATGACGCAATGTATTGAAAATGATTTGTAACACACCCGTCAATTTTGTGAATCTGATTGCAAAGCTATTTTGTTCAAAAGAAACAAAACTTTCATTTTTTATTATGACGGAATTCAGAAGTTTAAAATAAACTTGAATTTCAAAAAAGAGTGTATTATGAAATCAAGTGACTGACAACTGAGCAATTTAAGATGCTTGACAGTCTAATTACTTTAATTTGAAACAAGTACCAAAGTATTTGAAAATAGCAGAATGAATAAAATGTCTTTTTTCTTCTTGACCTTTGATGGCGTGTGCTATGGTTTCTTATCTTTGCGACATTACTACTAATGTATGACGCAATGTATTGAAAACGATTTGTAAGAAACCCGTCAATTTTGTCAATCTGGTTCCAAAGCTATTTTGTTCGTTATTGGTTAAATCGTACATTACATTGCAAACGGGTGGGAGTTCGTTTGCAACGTAAAACCATCAAATTTTCGTGCAAGGTAAGCGAATCATTGGTTTTCAAGAAAGAGTATGTTATGAAATCAAGTGACTGATTAATGACCAATTTAAGATGCTTGATAGTCTAATCATTTGCAGTTTGAAACAAGTACCAAACTATTTGAAAGTAGCAGAAGGAATGAAATGTCTTTTTTCTTCTTAATATTTAATCGCGAGTGCTATGGTTTCTTATATTTGCGTCATTACTACTAATGACGCAATGTATTGAAAATGATTTTAGCAAACCCGTCAATATTGTCAAACTAATTAGAAAGCTATTTTGTTCAAAAGAAAGAAAATTGTCATTTCTTATAATGACGTAATTCAGAAGTTGAAAAGAAACTAAGAAACTTCAGGAACTTCAAGAAAGCGTATGTTAGGAAATCAAGTGACACAATGTATTGAAATGTAATGTATCAATATAAATGACCAGGATAAATCGGTATAAATATATAGCTTGGGATGTTAACAACGTCATCTGACCACTCACATAGTGGCCCAGGCCGTAAGGGCCTGACAGTTAAAGTGACAATATAGGTTTTCTTGCACTTTACAAACGTTATGATATATCAAATGCTACATATCCTTGTATTTTCGTTATTTTGAGACATTGAAACGGCCTGGGCCATATTGGGGTGGGTATAAATGTGTAGCTTAAAATGATACCAACCTCATCTGACCACTCACATAGTGGCCCAGTCTGTAGGAGCCTGACAGTTAAAGTGGCAATGTAGGTGCTTCTTGCCATTTACAAAGGTCGCATATATAAAATGCTACATAACTTTGTAATGCCTTTATTTAAAAAAAGAAATACTAAAGCGGCCTAGCCACATTTGCGTCTTTATAACTGTGTAGCTTTTACAAAGATCGCATATAAAATGATATATACATAACCTTATACTGCCTTTATTTCAAACAAACACTGAAACGGCCTGGGCCACATTGGGGTCGCTGTAAATGTGTAGCGTAGGATGTTAGCAACCTCATCTGACCACTCACATAGTGGCCCAGGCTGTAAAAGGGCCTGACAGTTAAAGTGACAATGTAGGTGTTTCCTGCCATTTACAAACGTTATATATAAAATGCTACATATCCTTGTATTTTCGTTATTTTCAGACATCGAAACGGCGTGGGCCACACTGGGGTCGGTATAAATGTGTAGCTTAGGTGGTTAGTAACCTCATCTGACCACTCACATAGTGGCCCAGGCCTTAGGGGCCTGACATTTAAAGTGGGGGTGGGGTAAGCAATTTCAACTGGTCTCTATATTGTAACTGGTTTCAACTGGTTTTAACTAGTTTCAAGTAGTTTCAACATGTTTCAACTGATCTCAACTGGTTTCAACTGATTTTAACTGGTTTCAACTGGTTTTAACTAGTTTCAAATGGTCTCAACTGGTTTCAACTGTTCTTGACTAGTTTCAACTGGTTTTAACTCGTTTCAACTGGTTTCGGCTTTTTTTGAACTGGTCTCAACTGGTTAGAACTGGTCTCAACCGGTATGGACTAGTTTTAACTGATCTCAAGTTATTTCAACTGGTCTCAACTGGTTTCAACTGGTTTGATCTGTTCTCAACTGGTTTTAACTGGTTTCAAGTGGTTTTAACTAGTTTCAAGTAGTTTCAACATGTTTCAACTGATCTCATCTGGTTTCAACTGATTTTAACTGGTTTCAACTGGTTTTAACTAGTTTCAAATGGTCTCAACTGGTTTCAACTGTTCTTGACTAGTTTCAACTGGTTTTAACTCGTTTGAACTGGTTTCAACTTTTTTTGAACTGGTCTCAACTGGTTAGAACTGGTCTCAACCGGTATTGACTAGTTTGAACTGATCTCAACTTATTTCAACTGGTCTCAACTGGTTTCAACTGGTTTGATCCGTTCTCAACTGGTTTGAACTGGTCTCAACTGGTTTTAGCTGGTTTCAACTGCTTTGAACTGGTCTCAACTGGTTTTATCTGGTTTTAACTGGTTCAATGTATCTCAACTGGGTTCAACTAGTCTCAACTGGTTTTCACTGGTTTCAAGTACGTAGTTTCAACTGATTTCAAGTGGTTTCAACTTGTTTGAAATGTCTAAACTGGTTTTAACAGGTTTTCACTGGTTTTCAACTGGTCTCTGTTTCTAACTAACTGATTTCAAGTAGGTTTAACTTTTTTCAACTGGTTTACACTGGTTTTAACTAGTTTCAAGTAATTTTAACAGGTTTCGATTGATCTTAACTGGTTTCAACTGATTTTGACTGGTTTCAACTGGTTTTAACTAGTTTCAAATGGTCTCAACTGGTTTCACGTATTGTTGACTAGTTTCAAATGGTTTTAACTCGTTTCAACTGGTTTCAACTTTTTTTGAACTGGTCTCAACTGGTTAGAACTGGTTTCAACCGGTATGGACTAGTTTCAACTGATCTCAAGTCATTTCAACTGGTCCCAACTAGTTTCAACTGGTTTGATCTGTTCTCAACTGGTTTTAACTGGTTTCAACTGGTTGAACTGGTCTCAACTGGTTTTAGCTGGTTTCAACTGCTTTGAACTGGTCTCAACTGGTTTTAACTGGTTTTAACTGGTTCAATGTATCTCAACTGGGTTCAACTAGTCTCAACTGGTTTTCACTGGTTTCAAGTACGTAGTTTCAACTGATTTCAAGTGGTTTCAACTTGTTTGAAATGTCTAAACTGGTTTTAACAGGTTTTCACTGGTTTTCAACTGGTCTCTGTTTCTAACTAACTGATTTCAAGTAGGTTTAACTTTTTTCAACTGGTTTACACTGGTTTTAACTAGTTTCAAGTAATTTTAACAGGTTTCGATTGATCTTAACTGGTTTCAACTGATTTTGACTGGTTTCAACTGGTTTTAACTAGTTTCAAATGGTCTCAACTGGTTTCACGTATTGTTGACTAGTTTCAAATGGTTTTAACTCGTTTCAACTGGTTTCAACTTTTTTTGAACTGGTCTCAACTGGTTAGAACTGGTTTCAACCGGTATGGACTAGTTTCAACTGATCTCAAGTCATTTCAACTGGTCCCAACTAGTTTCAACTGGTTTGATCTGTTCTCAACTGGTTTTAACTGGTTTCAACTGGTTGAACTGGTCTCAACTGGTTTTAGCTGGTTTCAACTGCTTTGAACTGGTCTCAACTGGTTTTAACTGGTTTTAACTGGTTCAATGTATCTCAACTGGGTTCAACTAGTCTCAACTGGTTTTCACTGGTTTCAAGTACGTAGTTTCAACTGATCTCAAGTTGTTTCATTTGGTTTCAACTGGTTTTAACAGGTTTTCACTGGTTTTCAACAAGTCTCTGTTTCTAACTGATTTCAAATAGGTTTAACTTTTTTCAACTGGTTTCAACTGGTTTTAACTAGTTTTAAATAATTTTAACAGGTTTCGACTGATCTAAACTGGTTTCAACTGATTTTGACTGGTTTCAACTGGTTTTAACTAGTTTCAAATGGTCTCAACTGTTTTCAACTATTCTTGACTAGTTTCAACTGGTTTTAACTCGTTTCAACTGGTTCCAACTTTTTTTGAACTGGTCTCAACTGGTTAGAACTGGTCTCAACCGGTATGGACTAGTTTTAACTGATCTCAAGTTATTTCAACTGGTCTCAACTGGTTTCAACTGGTTTGATCTGTTCTCAACTGGTTTTAACTGGTTTCAACTGGTTTTAACTAGTTTCAAGTAGTTTCAACATGTTTCAACTGATCTCAACTGGTTTCAACTGATTTTAACTGGTTTCAACTGGTTTTAACTAGTTTCAAATGGTCTCACCTGGTTTCACGTATTCTTGACTAGTTTCAAATGGTTTTAACTCGTTTCAACTGGTTTCAACTTTTTTTGAACTGGTCTCAACTGGTTAGAACTGGTTTCCACCGGTATGGACTAGTTTCAACTGATCTCAAGTCATTTCAACTGGTCTCAACTAGTTTCAACTGGTTTGATCTGTTCTCAACTGGTTTTACTGGTTTCAACTGGTTTGAACTGGTGTCAACTGGTTTTAGCTGGTTTCAACTGCTTTCAACTGGTTTTAACTGGTTTTAACTGGTTCAATGTATCTCAACTTGGTTCAACTAGTCTCAACTGGTTTTCACTGGTTTCAAGTAAGTAGTTTCAACTGATCTCAAGTGGTTTCATTTGGTTTCAACTGGTTTTAACAGGTTTTCACTGGTTTTCAACTGGTCTCTGTTTCTAACTAACTGATTTCAAATAGGTTAAACTTTTTCAACTGGTTTCAACTGGTTTTAAGTAGTTTCAAATAATTTTAACAGGTTTCGACTGATCTAAACTGGTTTCAACTGATTTTGACTGGTTTCAACTGGTTTCAACTGGTTTTAACTAGTTTCAAAAGGTATCAACTGGTTTCAACTATTCTTGACTAGTTTCAACTGGTTTTAACTCGTTTCAACTGGTTCCAACTTTTTTTGAACTGGTCTCAACTGGTTAGAACTGGTCTCAACCGGTA
The DNA here is from genome assembly GCF_040938485.1 of Diadema antillarum. Lineage (NCBI taxonomy): Eukaryota > Metazoa > Echinodermata > Echinoidea > Diadematoida > Diadematidae > Diadema > Diadema antillarum. The sequence continues at coordinate 58,445 of NW_027273054.1, forward strand.
TGGTCTAATTTCAACTGATCTCAAGTTATTTCAACTGGTCTCAACTAGTTTCAACTGGTTTGATCTGTTCTCAACTGGTTTTAACTGGTTTCAACTGGTTTGAACTGGTCTCAACTGGTTTTAGCTGGTTTCAACTGCTTTGAACTGGTCTCAACTCGTTTTAACTGGTTCAATGTATCTCAACTGGGTTCAACTAGTCTCAACTGGTTTTCACTGGTTTCAAGTACGTAGTTTCAACTGATCTCAAGTGGTTTCATTTGGTTTCAACTGGTTTCAACTTGTTTGAAATGTCTAAACTGGTTTTAACAGGTGTTCACTGGTTTTCAACTGGTCTCTGTTTCTAACTAACTGGTTTCAAGTAGATTTAACTTTTTTCAACTGGTTTACACTGGTTTTAGCTAGTTTCAAGTAATTTTAACAGGTTTCGATTGATCTTAACTGGTTTCAACTGATTTTGACTGGTTTCAACTGGTTTTAACTAGTTTCAAATGGTCTCAACTGGTTTCACGTATTCTTGACTAGTTTCAAATGGTTTTAACTCGTTTCAACTGGTTTCAACTTTTTTTGAACTGGTCTCAACTGGTTAGAACTGGTTTCAACCGGTATGGACTAGTTTCAACTGATCTTAAGTCATTTCAACTGGTCCCAACTAGTTTCAACTGGTTTGATCTGTTCTCAACTGGTTTTAACTGGTTTCAACTGGTTTGAACTGGTCTCAACTGGTTTTAGCTGGTTTCAACTGCTTTGAACTGGTCTCAACTGGTTTTAACTGGTTTTAACTGGTTCAATGTATCTCAACTGGGTTCAACTAGTCTCAACTGGTTTTCACTGGTTTCAAGTACGTAGTTTCAACTGATCTCAAGTGGTTTCATTTTGTTTCAACTGGTTTTAACAGGTTTTCACTGGTTTTCAACTGGTCTCTGTTTCTAACTGATTTCAAATAGGTTTAACTTTTTTCAACTGGTTTCAACTGGTTTTAACTAGTTTTAAATAATTTTAACAGGTTTCGACTGATCTAAACTGGTTTCAACTGATTTTGACTGGTTTCAACTGGTTTTGACTGGTTTCAACTGGTTTTAACTAGTTTCAAATGGTCTCAACTGGTTTCAACTGATTTTGACTGGTTTCAACTGGTTTTAACTAGTTTCAAATGGTCTCAACTGGTTTCACGTATTCTTGACTACTTTCAAATGGTTTTAACTCGTTTCAACTGGTTTCAACTTTTTTTGAACTGGTCTCAACTGGTTAGAACTGGTTTCAACCGGTATGGACTAGTTTCAACTGATTCAAGTCATTTCAACTGGTCCCAACTAGTTTCAACTGGTTTGATCTGTTCTCAACTGGTTTTAACTGGTTTCAACTGGTTTCAACTAGTCTCAACTGGTTTTAGCTGGTTTCAACTGCTTTGAACTGGTCTCAACTGGTTTTAACTGGTTTTAACTGGTTCAATGTATCTCAACTGGGTTCAACTAGTCTCAACTGGTTTTCACTGGTTTCAAGTACGTAGTTTCAACTGATCTCAAGTGGTTTCATTTGGTTTCAACTGGTTTTAACAGGTTTTCACTGGTTTTCAACTGGTCTCTGTTTCTAACTGATTTCAAATAGGTTTAACTTTTTTCAACTGGTTTCAACTGGTTTTAACTAGTTTTAAATAATTTTAACAGGTTTCGACTGATCTAAACTGGTTTCAACTGATTTTAACTAGTTTCAAATGGTCTCAACTGGTTTCAACTATTCTTGACTAGTTTCAACTGGTTTTAACTCGTTTCAACTGGTTCCAACTTTTTTTGAACTGGTCTCAACTGGTTAGAACTGGTCTCAACCGGTATGGACTAGTTTTAACTGATCTCAAGTTATTTCAACTGGTCTCAACTGGTTTCAACTGGTTTGATCTGTTCTCAACTGGTTTTAACTGGTTTCAACTGGTTTTAACTAGTTTGAAGTAGTTTCAACATGTTTCAACTGATCTCAACTGGTTTCAACTGATTTTAACTGGTTTCAACTGGTTTTAACTAGTTTCAAATGGTCTCAACTGGTTTCACGTATTCTTGACTAGTTTCAAATGGTTTTAACTCGTTTCAACTGGTTTCAACTTTTTTTGAACTGGTCTCAACTGGTTAGAACTGGTTTCCACCGGTATGGACTAGTTTCAACTGATCTCAAGTCATTTCAACTGGTCTCAACTAGTTTCAACTGGTTTGATCTGTTCTCAACTGGTTTTACTGGTTTCAACTGGTTTGAACTGGTGTCAACTGGTTTTAGCTGGTTTCAACTGCTTTCAACTGGTCTCAACTGGTTTTAACTGGTTTTAACTGGTTCAATGTATCTCAACTGGGTTCAACTAGTCTCAACTGGTTTTCACTGGTTTCAAGTAAGTAGTTTCAACTGATCTCAAGTGGTTTGATTTGGTTTCAACTGGTTTTAACAGGTTTTCACTGGTTTTCAACTGGTCTCTGTTTCTAACTAACTGATTTCAAATAGATTAAACCTTTTCAACTGGTTTCAACTGGTTTTAAGTAGTTTCAAATAATTTTAACAGGTTTCGACTGATCTAAACTGGTTTCAACTGATTTTGACTGGTTTCAACTGGTTTCAACTGGTTTTAACTAGTTTCAAATGGTATCAACTGGTTTCAACTATTCTTGACTAGTTTCAACTGGTTTTAACTCGTTTCAACTGGTTCCAACTTTTTTTGAACTGGTCTCAACTGGTTAGAACTGGTCTCAACCGGTATGGTCTAATTTCAACTGATATCAAGTTATTTCAACTGGTCTCAACTAGTTTCAACTGGATTGATCTGTTCTCAACTGGTTTTAAGTGGTTTCAACTGGTTTGAACTGGTCTCAACTGGTTTTAGCTGGTTTCAACTGCTTTGAACTGGTCTCAACTCGTTTTAACTGGTTCAATGTATCTCAACTGGGTTCAACTAGTCTCAACTGGTTTTCACTGGTTTCAAGTACGTAGTTTCAACTGATCTCAAGTGGTTTCATTTGGTTTCAACTGGTTTCAACTTGTTTGAAATGTCTAAACTGGTTTTAACAGGTTTTCACTGGTTTTCAACTGGTCTCTGTTTCTAACTAACTGGTTTCAAGTAGTTTTAACTTTTTTCAACTGGTTTCAACTGGTTTTAACTAGTTTCAAATAATTTTAAATGGTTTCGACTGATCTAAACTGGTTTCAACTGATTTTGACTGGTTTCAACTGGTTTGAACTGATTTTAACTAGTTTCCACTGGTCTCATCTGGTTTCAACTGTTCTCGATTTTTTTCAACTTTTTTTACACGGTTTAAACTGGTCTCAACTGGTTTTAACTGGTTTCAACTTCTTTCCTTGATATTAATCTTTGCATTCATCCAGGTTTGATTTATCTTTTTTTTTCAATTTGCATTTCTTTATGGTAATTGCTTTCATCATTTCTTTTCAAACTTATCCATCTCTCCCTTGCTTTCCTTTATAATACAAGTTTCTCTTCTTCCCTTCCATTGTCTTTTAATTAACACTCTATTTTGTAAACCTTTTGTTTTTGTGGGTTGAACTTTTTGAATCCTTGAGATCAGTTGAAACTAGTTGACACCAGTTGAACCCAGTTAAAACCAGTTTAACTAGATGAAACCAGTTAAAACCAGTTGAGATCAGTTCAATTCAGTTGAAACCAGATGAAACCAGTTAAAACCAGTTGAGACTAGTTCAAACCAGTTGAAACCAGTTGAGAAATTAGTGTGCGTAATGAGTCTCGGCATTATAACGGTGATGAAATCAAATTAGTCCATACTGAAAGTTTCATTGAATTCCCAGTAAATTGGGTATTTGGCAGTAACAACGCAAAGTAAAGAAACATCGGGCAGTATATTCGATGTGTTGTACAAGGAGAGAAAATTCCTTGTATTTGTTATGTCGATTTTTGTTACTCGCTAGAAATCCGGGGAAGGTTCGACGAAATAAAGAATCTGTTATTGGGGAAATCGTACATTACATTGCCAACGGGATTGAAACCATTTCCAAAGTAAAACCGTCAAATTTTCGTGCAAGGGAAACGAAATCATTGGTTTTCAAAAAAACAGGATGTTATGAATTCAAGTGAATGATAAATGACCAATTTAAGATGCTTGATAGTCTAGTTACTCGCAGCTTGCCACAAGTACCAAAGTATTCAAAAGTAATAGAACGAATGAAATGCCTTTTTCCTTCTAACTCTTTAATTGCGCGTCCTACGGTTTCTTATTTTTGCGTCATTTGCGTCATTAGTAAAGGACGCAATGTATTGAAAATTATTCGTAACAAAGCCGTCAATTTTGTCAATCTGATTACAAAGCTATTTTGTTCAAAAGAAACAAAACTTTCATTTCTTATTATGACGGAATTGAGAAGTTTAAAAGAAACTTGAAGAAACTTCAGGAACTTCAAGAAAGAGTATGTTACGGAATTAAGTGACTGATAAATGACCGTTTTAAGATGCTTGATAGTCTAATTACTGGCAGTTTAAAACAAGTACCAAAGTATTTGAAAGCAGCAGAAGGAATGAAATGTCTTTTTTCTTCTTGATCTTTAATCTCGTGTGCTATGATTTCTTATCTTTGCGTCATTACTACAAATGACGCAATGTATTGAAAATGATTTGTAACAAACCCGTCAATTTTGTCTGTCTGATTACAAAGCTATTTTGTTCGTTATTGGTTAAATCGTACCATTACATTGCAAACGGGTGGGAGTTCGTTTACAACGTAAAACCGTCAAATTTTCCTGCAAGGTTAAACGAAATCATTGGTTTTCAAGAAACAGTATGTAATGAGACCAAGTCACTGATAAATGACCAATTTAGGATGCTTGATAGTCTAATCATTTGAAGTTTGAAACAAGTACCAAAGTATTTGAAAGTAGCAGAAGGAATGAAATGTCTTTTTCTTCTTAATCTTTAATCGCTTGTCTTTGCGTCATTACTACTAATGACGCAATGTATTGAAAATGATTTCTAACAAACACGTCAATTTTGTTAATCTGATTACAAAGCTATTTTGTTCAAAAGAAACAAAAACTTTCATTTCTTGTTATGGCGGAAATCAGAAGTTTAAAAAAAAAACTTAAGAAACTTCAGGAACTTCAAGAAAGAGTATGTTAGGAAATCAAATGACTGATAAATGACCAATTTAAGATGCTTGATAGTCTAATTAATTGCAGTTTGAAACGAGTACCAAACTACTTGAGAGTAGAAGAATGAATAAAATGTCTTTCTTCTTGTGATCTTTAATCGCGTGTGCTATGGTTTCTTATTTTTGCGTCATTACTACTAATGACGCAATGTATTGAAAATGATTTGTAACACACCCGTCAATTTTGTCAATCTGATTGCAAAGCTATTTTGTTCAAAAGAAACAAAACTTTCATTTTTTATTATGACGGAATTCAGAAGTTTAAAATAAACTTGAATTTCAAAAAAGAGTGTATTATGAAATCAAGTGACTGACAACTGAGCAATTTAAGATGCTTGACAGTCTAATTACTTTAATTTGAAACAAGTACCAAAGTATTTGAAAATAGCAGAATGAATAAAATGTCTTTTTTCTTCTTGACCTTTAATGGCGTGTGCTATGGTTTCTTATCTTTGCGACATTACTACTAATGTATGACGCAATGTATTGAAAACGATTTGTAACAAACCCGTCAATTTTGTCAATCTGGTTCCAAAGCTATTTTGTTCGTTATTGGTTAAATCGTACATTACATTGCAAACGGGTGGGAGTTCGTTTGCAACGTAAAACCATCAAATTTTCGTGCAAGGTAAGCGAATCATTGGTTTTCAAGAAAGAGTATGTTATGAAATCAAGTGACTGATTAATGACCAATTTAAGATGCTTGATAGTCTAATCATTTGCAGTTTGAAACAAGTACCAAACTATTTGAAAGTAGCAGAAGGAATGAAATGTCTTTTTTCTTCTTAATATTTAATCGCGAGTGCTATGGTTTCTTATATTTGCGTCATTACTACTAATGACGCAATGTATTGAAAATGATTTTTAACAAACCCGTCAATATTGTCAAACTAATTAGAAAGCTATTTTGTTCAAAAGAAAGAAAATTGTCATTTCTTATAATGACGTAATTCAGAAGTTGAAAAGAAACTAAGAAATTTCAGGAACTTCAAGAAAGCGTATGTTAGGAAATCAAGTGACACAATGTATTGAAATGTAATGTATCAGTATAAATGACCAGTATAAATCGGTATAAATATATAGCTTGGGATGTTAACAACGTCATCTGACCACTCACATAGTGGCCCAGGCCGTAAGGGCCTGACAGTTAAAGTGACAATATAGGTTTTCTTGCACTTTACAAACGTTATGATATATCAAATGCTACATATCCTTGTATTTTCGTTATTTTGAGACACTGAAACGGCCTGGGCCACATTGGGGTCGCTGTAAATGTGTAGCGTAGGATGTTAGCAACCTCATCTGACCACTCACATAGTGGCCCAGGCTGTAAAAGGGCCTGACAGTTAAAGTGACAATGTAGGTGTTTCCTGCCATTTACAAACGTTATATATAAAATGCTACATATCCTTGTATTTTCGTTATTTTCAGACATCGAAACGGCGTGGGCCACACTGGGGTCGGTATAAATGTGTAGCTTAGGAGGTTAGCAACCTCATCTGACCACTCACATAGTGGCCCAGGCCTTAGGGGCCTGACATTTAAAGTGGGGGTGGGGTAAGCAATTTCAACTGGTCTCTATTTGTAACTGGTTTCAACTGGTTTTAACTAGTTTCAAGTAGTTTCAACATGTTTCAACTGATCTCAACTAGTTTCAACTGATTTTAACTGGTTTCAACTGGTTTTAACTAGTTTCAAATGGTCTCAACTGGTTTCAACTGTTCTTGACTATTTCAACTGGTTTTAACTCGTTTCAACTGGTTTCGGCTTTTTTTGAACTGGTCTCAACTGGTTAGAACTGGTCTCAACCGGTATGGACTAGTTTTAACTGATCTCAAGTTATTTCAACTGGTCTCAACTGGTTTCAACTGGTTTGATCTGTTCTCAACTGGTTTTAACTGGTTTCAAGTGGTTTTAACTAGTTTCAAGTAGTTTCAACATGTTTCAACTGATCTCATCTGGTTTCAACTGATTTTAACTGGTTTCAACTGGTTTTAACTAGTTTCAAATGGTCTCAACTGGTTTCAACTGTTCTTGACTAGTTTCAACTGGTTTTAAATCGTTTCAACTGGTTTCAACTTTTTCTGAACTGGTCTCAACTGGTTAGAACTGGTCTCAACCGCTATGGACTAGTTTGAACTGATCTCAACTTATTTCAACTGGTCTCAACTGGTTTCAACTCGTTTGATCCGTTCTCAACTGGTTTGAACTGGCCTCAACACTGGTTTTAGCTGGTTTCAACTGCTTTGAACTGGTCTCAACTGGTTTTATCTGGTTTTAACTGGTTCAATGTATCTCAACTGGGTTCAACTAGTCTCAACTGGTTTTCACTGGTTTCAAGTACGTAGTTTCAACTGATTTCAAGTGGTTTCAACTTGTTTGAAATGTCTAAACTGGTTTTAACAGGTTTTCACTGGTTTTCAACTGGTCTCTGTTTCTAACTAACTGATTTCAAGTAGGTTTAACTTTTTTCAAGTGGTTTACACTGGGTTTAACTAGTTTCAAGTAATTTTAGCAGGTTTCGATTGATCTAAACTGGTTTCAACTGGTTTTAACTAGTTTCAAATGGTCTCAACTGGTTTCACGTATTCTTGACTAGTTTCAAATGGTTTTAACTCGTTTCAACTGGTTTCAACTTTTTTTGAACTGGTCTCAACTGGTTAGAACTGGTTTCCACCGGTATGGACTAGTTTCAACTGATCTCAAGTCATTTCAACTGGTCTCAACTAGTTTCAACTGGTTTGATCTGTTCTCAACTGGTTTTAACTGGTTTCAACTGGTTTGAACTGGTCTCAACTGGTTTTAGCTGGTTTCAACTGCTTTGAACTGGTCTCAACTGGTTTTAACTGGTTTTAACTGGTTCAATGTATCTCAACTGGGTTCAACTAGTCTCAACTGGTTTTCACTGGTTTCAAGTACGTAGTTTCAACTGATCTCAAGTTTTTTCATTTGGTTTCAAATGGTTTTAACAGGTTTTCAATAATTTTCAACTGGTCTCTGTCTCTAACTAACTGATTTCAGATAGGTTTAACCTTTTTCAACTGGTTTCAACTGGTTTTAACTAGTTTCAAATAATTTTAACAGGTTTCGACTGATCTAAACTGGTTTCAACTGATTTTGACTGGTTTCAACTGGTTTCAACTGGTTTTAACTAGTTTCAAATGGTCTCAACTGGTTTCAACTATTCTTGACTAGTTTCAGCTGGTTTTAACTCGTTTCAACTGCTTCCAACTTTTTTTGAACTGGTCTCAACTGGTTAGAACTGGTCTCAACCGGTATGGTCTAGTTTCAACTGATCTCAAGTTATTTCAACTGGTCTCAACTGGTTTCAACTGGTTTGATCTGTTCTCAACTGGTTTTAACTGGTTTCAACTGGTTTGAACTGGTCTCAACTGGTTTTAGCTGGTTTCAACTGCTTTGAACTGGTCTCAACTCGTTTTAACTGGTTCAATGTATCTCAACTGGGTTCAACTAGTCTCAACTGGTTTTCACTGGTTTCAAGTACGTAGTTTCAACTGATCTCAAGTGGTTTCATTTGGTTTCAACTGGTTTCAACTTGTTTGAAATGTCTAAACTGGTTTTAACAGGTTTTCACTGGTTTTCAACTGGTCTCTGTTTCTAACTAACTGGTTTCAAGTAGTTTTAACTTTTTTCAACTGGTTTCAACTGGTTTTAACTAGTTTCAAATAATTTTAACAGGTTTCGACTGATCTAAACTGGTTTCAACTGACTTTGACTGGTGTCAACTGGTTTTAACTAGTTTCAAATGGTCTCAACTGGTTTCACGTATTCTTGACTAGTTTCAAATGGTTTTAACTCGTTTCAACTGGTTTCAACTTTTTTTGAACTGGTCTCAACTGGTTAGAACTGGTTTCCACCGGTATGGACTAGTTTCAACTGATCTCAAGTCATTTCAACTGGTCTCAACTAGTTTCAACTGGTTTGATCTGTTCTCAACTGGTTTTACTGGTTTCAACTGGTTTGAACTGGTCTCAACTGGTTTTAGGTGGTTTCAACTGCTTTCAACTGGTCTCAACTGGTTTTAACTGGTTTTAACTGGTTCAATGTATCTCAACTGGGTTCAACTAGTCTCAACTGGTTTTCACTGGTTTCAAGTACGTAGTTTCAACTGATCTCAAGTGGTTTGATTTGGTTTCAACTGGTTTTAACAGGTTTTCACTGGTTTTCAACTGGTCTCTGTTTCTAACTAACTGATTTCAAATAGGTTAAACTTTTTTCAACTGGTTTCAACTGGTTTTAACTAGTTTCAAATAATTTTAACAGGTTTCGACTGATCTAAACTGGTTTCAACTGATTTTTACTGGTTTCAACTGGTTTTAACTAGTTTCAAATGGTCTCAACTGGTTTCAACTATTCTTGACTAGTTTCAACTGGTTTTGACTCCTTTCAACTGGTTCCAACTTTTTTTGAACTGGTCTCAACTGGTTAGAACTGGTCTGAACCGGTATGGTCTAGTTTCAACTGATCTCAAGTTATTTCAACTGGTCTCAACTAGTTTCAACTGGTTTGATCTGTTCTCAACTGGTTTTAACTGGTTTCAACTGGTTTGAACAGGTCTCAACTGGTTTTAGCTGGTTTCAACTGCTTTGAACTGGTCTCAACTCGGTTTAACTGGTTCAATGTATCTCAACTGGGTTCAACTAGTCTCAACTGGTTTTCACTGGTTTCAAGTACGTAGTTTCAACTGATCTCAAGTGGTTTCATTTGGTTTCAACTGGTTTCAACTTGTTTGAAATGTCTAAACTGGTTTTAACAGGTTTTCACTGATTTTCAACTGGTCTCTGTTTCTAACTAACTGGTTTCAAGTAGTTTTAACTTTTTTCAACTGGTTTCAACTGGTTTTAACTAGTTTCAAGTAATTTTAACAGGTTTCGACTGATCTAAACTGGTTTCAACTGATTTTGACTGGTTTCAACTTGTTTGAACTGATTTTAACTAGTTTCCACTGGTCTCATCTGGTTTCAACTGTTCTCGATTTTTTTCAGCTTTTTTTACACGGTTTAAACTGGTCTCAACTGGTTTTAACTGGTTTCAACTTCTTTCCTTGATATTAATCTTTGCATTCATCCAGGTTTGATTTATCTTTTTTTTTCAATTTGCATTTCTTTATAGTAATTGCTTTCATCATTTCTTTTCAAACTTATCCATCTCTCCCTTGCTTTCCTTTATAATACAAGTTTCTCTTCTTCCCTTCCATTGTCTTTTAATGAACGCTCTATTTTGCAAACCTTTTGTTTTTGTGGGTTGAACTTTTTGAATCCTTGAGATCAGTTGAAACTAGTTGACACCAGTTGAACCCAGTTAAAACCAGTTTAACTAGATGAAACCAGTTAAAACCAGTTGAGATCAGTTCAATTCAGTTGAAACCAGATGAAACCAGTTAAAGCCAGTTGAGACTAGTTCAAACCAGTTGAAACCAGTTGAGAAATTAGTGTGCGTAATGAGTCTCGGCATTATAACGGTGATGAAATCAAATTAGTCCATACTGAAAGTTTCATTGAATTCCCAGTAAATTGGGTATTTGGCAGTAACAACGCAAAGTAAAGAAACATCGGGCAGTATATTCGATGTGTTGTGCAAGGAGAGAAAATTCCTTGTATTTGTTATGTCGATTTTTGTTACTCGCTAGAAATCCGGGGAAGGTTCGACGAAATAAAGAATCTGTTATTGGGGAAATCGTACATTACATTGCCAACGGGATTGAAACCATTTCCAAAGTAAAACCGTCAAATTTTCGTGCAAGGGAAACGAAATCATTGGTTTTCAAAAAAACAGGATGTTATGAATTCAAGTGAATGATAAATGACCAATTTAAGATGCTTGATAGTCTAGTTACTCGCAGCTTGCCACAAGTACCAAAGTATTTAAAAGTAATAGAACGAATGAAATGCCTTTTTCCTTCTAACTCTTTAATTGCGCGTCCTATGGTTTCTTATTTTTGCGTCATTTGCGTCATTAGTAAATGACGCAATGTATTGAAAATTATTCGTAACAAAGCCGTCAATTTTGTCAATCTGATTACAAAGCTATTTTGTTCAAAAGAAACAAAACTTTCATTTCTTATTATGACGGAATTGAGAAGTTTAAAAGAAACTTGAAGAAACTTCAGGAACTTCAAGAAAGAGTATGTTACGGAATTAAGTGACTGATAAATGACCGTTTTAAGATGCTTGATAGTCTAATTACTGGCAGTTTAAAACAAGTACCAAAGTATTTGAAAGCAGCAGAAGGAATGAAATGTCTTTTTTCTTCTTGATCTTTAATCTCGTGTGCTATGGTTTCTTATCTTTGCGTCATTACTACAAATGACGCAATGTATTGAAAATGATTTGTAACAAACCCGTCAATTTTGTCAATCTGATTCCAAAGCTATTTTGTTCGTTATTGGTTAAATCGTACCATTACATTGCAAACGGGTGGGAGTTCGTTTACAACGTAAAACCGTCAAATTTTCCTGCAAGGTTAAACGAAATCATTGGTTTTCAAGAAACAGTATGTAATGAGACCAAGTCACTGATAAATGACCAATTTAGGATGCTTGATAGTCTAATCATTTGAAGTTTGAAACAAGTACCAAAGTATTTGAAAGTAGCAGAAGGAATGAAATGTCTTTTTCTTCTTAGTCTTTAATCGCTTGTCTTTACGTCATTACTACTAATGACGCAATGTATTGAAAATGATTTCTAACAAACCCGTCAATTTTGTCAATCTGATTACAAAGCTATTTTGTTCAAAAGAAACAAAAACTTTCATTTCTTGTTATGGCGGAAATCAGAAATTTAAAAAAAAAACTTAAGAAACTTCAGGAACTTCAAGAAAGAGTATGTCATGAAATCAAATGACTGATAAATGACCAATTTAAGATGCTTGATAGTCTAATTAATTGCAGTTTGAAACGAGTACCAAACTACTTGAGAGTAGAAGAATGAATAAAATGTCTTTTTTCTTGTGATCTTTAATCGCGTGTGCTATGGTTTCTTATTTTTGTGTCATTACTACTAATGACGCAATGTATTGAAAATGATTTGTAACACACCCGTCAATTTTGTCAATCTGATTGGAAAGCTATTTTGTTCAAAAGAAACAAAACTTTCATTTTTTATTATGACGGAATTCAGAAGTTTAAAATAAACTTGAATTTCAAAAAAGAGTGTATTATGAAATCAAGTGACTGACAACTGAGCAATTTAAGATGCTTGACAGTCTAATTACTTTAATTTGAAACAAGTACCAAAGTATTTGAAAATAGCAGAATGAATAAAATGTCTTTTTTCTTCTTGACCTTTAATGGCGTGTGCTATGGTTTCTTATCTTTGCGACATTACTACTAATGTATGACGCAATGTATTGAAAACGATTTGTAAGAAACCCGTCAATTTTGTCAATCTGGTTCCAAAGCTATTTTGTTCGTTATTGGTTAAATCGTACATTACATTGCAAACGGGTGGGAGTTCGTTTGCAACGTAAAACCATCAAATTTTCGTGCTAGGTAAGCGAATCATTGGTTTTCAAGAAAGAGTATGTTATGAAATCAAGTGACTGATTAATGACCAATTTAAGATGCTTGATAGTCTAATCATTTGCAGTTTGAAACAAGTACCAAACTATTTGAAAGTAGCAGAAGGAATGAAATGTCTTTTTTCTTCTTAATATTTAATCGCGAGTGCTATGGTTTCTTATATTTGCGTCATTACTACTAATGACGCAATGTATTGAAAATGATTTTTAACAAACCCGTCAATATTGTCAAACTAATTAGAAAGCTATTTTGTTCAAAAGAAAGAAAATTGTCATTTCTTATAATGACGTAATTCAGAAGTTGAAAAGAAACTAAGAAACTTCAGGAACTTCAAGAAAGCGTATGTTAGGAAATCAAGTGACACAATGTATTGAAATGTAATGTATCAGTATAAATGACCAGTATAAATCGGTATAAATATATAGCTTGGGATGTTAACAACGTCATCTGACCACTCACATAGTGGCCCAGGCCGTAAGGGCCTGACAGTTAAAGTGACAATATAGGTTTTCTTGCACTTTACAAACGTTATGATATATCAAATGCTACATATCCTTGTATTTTCGTTATTTTGAGACATTGAAACGGCCTGGGCCATATTGGGGTGGGTATAAATGTGTAGCTTAAAATGATACCAACCTCATCTGACCACTCACATAGTGGCCCAGTGTGTAGGAGCCTGACAGTTAAAGTGGCAATGTAGGTGCTTCTTGCCATTTACAAAGGTCGCATATATAAAATGCTACATAACTTTGTAATGCCTTTATTTAAAAAATGAAATACTAAAACGGCCTAGCCACATTTGCGTCTTTATAACTGTGTAGCTTTTACAAAGATCGCATATAAAATGATATATACATACCCTTATACTGCCTTTATTTCAAACAAACACTGAAGCGGCCTGGGCCACATTGGGGTCGCTGTAAATGTGTAGCGTCTGATGTTAGCAACCTCATCTGACCACTCACATAGTGGCCCAGGCTGTAAAAGGGCCTGACAGTTAAAGTGACAATGTAGGTGTTTCCTGCCATTTACAAACGTTATATATAGAATGCTACATATCCTTGTATTTTCGTTATTTTCAGACATCGCAACGGCGTGGGCCACACTGGGGTCGGTATAAATGTGTAGCTTAGGAGGTTAGCAACCTCATCTGACCACTCACATAGTGGCCCAGGCCTTAGGGGCCTGACATTTAAAGTGGGGGTGGGGTAAGCAATTTGAACTGGTTTCAACTGGTCTCTATTTGTAACTGGTTTCAACTGGTTTTAAGTAGTAGTTTCAACATGTTTCAAATGGTCTCAACTGGTTTCAACTGTTCTTGACTAGTTTCACCTGGTTTCAGCTTTTTTTGAGCTGGTCTCAACTGGTTAGAACTGGTCTCAACCGGTATGGACTAGTTTTAACTGATCTCAAGTTATTTCAACTGGTCTCAACTGGTTTCAACTGGTTTGATCTGGTCTCAACTGGTTTTAACTGGTTTCAAGCGGTTTTAACTAGTTTCAAGTAGTTTCAACATGTTTCAACTGATCTCATCTGGTTTCAACTGATTTTAACTGGTTTCAACTGGATTTAACTAGTTTCAAATGGTCTCAACTGGTTTCAACTGTTCTTGACTAGTTTCAACTGGTTTTAAATCGTTTCAACTGGTTTCAACTTTTTTTTGAACTGGTCTCAACTGGTTAGAACTGGTCTCAACCGGTATGGACTAGTTTGAACTGATCTCAACTTATTTCAACTGGTCTCAACTGGTTTCAAGTGGTTTGATCCGTTCTCAACTTTTTTTAACTGGTTCCAACTTGTTTGAACTGGTTTTAGCTGGTTTCAACTCCTTTGAACTGCTCTCAACTGGTTTTATCTGGTTTTAACTGGTTCAATGTATCTCAACTGAGTTCAACTAGTCTCAACTGGTTTTCACTGGTTTCAAGTACGTAATTTCAACTGATTTCAAGTGGTTTCAACTTGTTTGAAATGTCTAAACTGGTTTTAACAGGTTTTCACTGGTTTTCAACTGGTCTCTGTTTCTAACTAACTGATTTCAAGTAGGTTTAACTTTTTTCAACTGGTTTACACTGGTTTTAACTAGTTTCAAGTAATTTTAACAGGTTTCGATTGATCTAAACTGGTTTCAACTGATTTTGACTGGTTTCAATTGGTTTTAACTAGTTTCAAATGGTCTCAACTGGTTTCACGTATTCTTGACTAGTTTCAAATGGTTTTAACTCGTTTCAACTGGTTTCAACTTTTTTTTGAACTGGTCTCAACTGGTTAGAACTGTTTTCCACCGGTATGGACTAGTTTCAACTGATCTCAAGTCATTTCAACTGGTCTCAACTAGTTTCAACTGGTTTGACCTGTTCTCAACTGGTTTTACTGGTTTCAACTGGTTTGAACTGGTCTCAACTGGTTTTAGCTGGTTTCAACTGCTTTGAACTGGTCTCAACTGGTTTTAACTGGTTTTAACTGGTTCAATGTATCTCAACTGGGTTCAACTAGTCTCAACTGGTTTTCACTGGTTTCAAGTACATAGTTTCAACTGATCTCAAGTGGTTTCATTTGGTTTCAACTGGTTTAAACAGGTTTTCACTTTTTTTCAACTGGTCTCTGTTTCTAACTAACTGATTTCAAATAGGTTTAACTTTTTTCAACCGGTTTCAACTGGTTTTAACTAGTTTCAAATAATTTTAACAGGTTTCGACTGATCTAAACTGGTGTCAACTGATTTTGACTGGTTTCAACTGGTTTCAACTGGTTTTAACTAGTTTCAAATGGTCTCAACTTGTTTCAACTATTCTTGACTAGGTTCAACTGGTTTTAACTCGTTTCAACTGGTTCCAACTTTTTTTGAACTGGTCTCAACTGGTTAGAACTGGTCTCAACCGGTATGGTCTAGTTTCAACTGATCTCAAGTTATTTCAACTGGTCTCAACTGGTTTCAACTGGTTTGATCTGTTCTCAACTGGTTTTAACTGGTTTCAACTGGTTTGAACTGGTCTCAACTGGTTTTAGCTGGTTTCAACTGCTTTGAACTGGTCTCAACTCGTTTTAACTGGTTCAATGTATCTCAACCGGGTTCAACTAGTCTCAACTGGTTTTCACTGGTTTCAAGTACGTAGTTTCAACTGATCTCAAGTGGTTTCATTTAGTTTCAACTGGTTTAAACTTGTTTGAAATGTCTAAACTGGTTTTAACAGGTTTTATCTGGTTTTAACTGGTTCAATGTATCTCAACTGGGTTCAACTAGTCTCAACTGGGTTTCACTGGTTTCAAGTACGTAATTTCAACTCATTTCAAGTGGTTTCAACTTGTTTGAAATGTCTTAACTGGTTTTAACAGGTTTTCACTGGTTTTCAACTGGTCTCTGTTTCTAACTAACTGATTTCAAGTAGGTTTAACTTTTTTCAACTGGTTTACACTGGTTTTAACTAGTTTCAAGTAATTTTAACAGGTTTCGATTGATCTAAACTGGTTTCAACTGATTTTGACTGGTTTCAACTGGTTTTAACTAGTTTCAAATGGTCTCAACTGGTTTCACGTATTCTTGACTAGTTTCAAATGGTTTTAACTCGTTTCAACTGGTTTCAACTTTTTTTGAACTGGTCTCAACTGGTTAGAACTGGTTTCCACCGGTATGGACTAGTTTCAACTGATCTCAAGTCATTTCAACTGGTCTCAACTAGTTTCAACTGGTTTGATCTGTTCTCAACTGGTTTTAACTGGTTTCAACTGGTTTGAACTGGTCTCAACTGATTTTAGCTGGTTTCAACTGCTTTGAACTGGTCTCAACTGGTTTTAACTGGTTTTAACTGGTTCAATGTATCTCAACTGGGTTCAACTAGTCTCAACTGGTTTTCACTGGTTTCAAGTACGTAGTTTCAACTGATCTCAAGTTTTTTCATTTGGTTTCAACTGGTTTTAACAGGTTTTCAATAATTTTCAACTGGTCTCTGTCTCTAACTAACTGATTTCAGATAGGTTTAACCTTTTTCAACTGGTTTCAACTGGTTTTAACTGGTTTCAAATAATTTTAACAGGTTTCGACTGATCTAAACTGGTTTGAACTGATTTTTACTGGTTTCAACTGGTTTCAACTGGTTTTAACTAGTTTCAAATGGTCTCAACTGGTTTCAACTATTCTTGACTAGTTTCAACTGGTTTTAACTCGTTTCAACTGGTTCCAACTTTTTTTGAACTGGTCTCAACTGGTTAGAACTGGTCTCAACCGGTATGGTCTAGTTTCAACTGATCTCAAGTTATTTCAACTGGTCTCAACTGGTTTCAACTGGTTTGATCTGTTCTCAACTGGTTTTAACTGGTTTCAACTGGTTTGAACTGGTCTCAACTGGTTTTAGCTGGTTTCAACTGCTTTGAACTGGTCTCAACTCGTTTTAACTGGTTCAATGTATCTCAACTGGGTTCAACTAGTCTCAACTGGTTTTCACTGGTTTCAAGTACGTAGTTTCAACTGATCTCAAGTGGTTTCATTTGGTTTCAACTGGTTTCAGCTTGTTTGAAATGTCTAAACTGGTTTTAACAGGTTTTCACTGGTTTTCAACTGGTCTCTGTTTCTAACTAACTGGTTTCAAGTAGTTTTAACTTTTTTCAACTGGTTTCAACTGGTTTTAACTAGTTTCAAGTAATTTTAACAGGTTTCGACTGATCTAAACTGGTTTCAACTGATTTTGACTGGTTTCAACTGGTTTGAACTGATTTTAACTAGTTTCCACTGGTCTCATCTGGTTTCAACTGTTCTCGATTTTTTTCAACTTTTTTTACACGGTTTAAACTGGTCTTAACTGGTTTTAACTGGTTTCAACTTCTTTCCTTGATATTCATCTTTGCATTCATCCAGGTTTGATTTATCTTTTTTTTTCAATTTGCATTTCTTTATAGTAATTGCTTTCATCATTTCTTTTCAAACTTATCCATCTCTCCCTTGCTTTCCTTTATAATACAAGTTTCTCTTCTTCCCTTCCATTGTCTTTTAATGAACGCTGTATTTTGTAAACCTTTTGTTTTTGTGGGTTGAACTTTTTGAATACTTGAGATCAGTTGAAACTAGTTGACACCAGTTGAACCCAGTTAAAACCAGTTTAACTAGATGAAACCAGTTAAAACCAGTTAAGATCAGTTCAATTCAGTTGAAACCAGATGAAACCAGTTAAAACCAGTTGAGACTAGTTCAAACCAGTTGAAACCAGTTGAGAAATTAGTGTGCGTAATGAGTCTCTGCATTATAACGGTGATGAAATCAAATTAGTCCATACTGAAAGTTTCATTGAATTCCCAGTAAATTGGGTATTTGGCAGTAACAACGCAAAGTAAAGAAACATCGGGCAGTATATTCGATGTGTTGTACAAGGAGAGAAAATTCCTTGTATTTGCTATGTCGATTTTTGTTACTCGCTAGAAATCCGGGGAAGGTTCGACGAAATAAAGAATCTGTTATTGGGGAAATCGTACATTACATTGCCAACGGGATTGAAACCATTTCCAAAGTAAAACCGTCAAATTTTCGTGCAAGGGAAACGAAATCATTGGTTTTCAAAAAAACAGGATGTTATGAATTCAAGTGAATGATAAATGACCAATTTAAGATGCTTGATAGTCTATAAAGTTACTCGCAGCTTGCCACAAGTACCAAAGTATTTAAAAGTAATAGAACGAATGAAATGCCTTTTTCCTTCTAACTCTTTAATTGCGCGTCCTATGGTTTCTTATTTTTGCGTCATTTGCGTCATTAGTAAATGACGCAATGTATTGAAAATTATTCGTAACAAAGCCGTCAATTTTGTCATTCTGATTACAAAGCTATTTTGTTCAAAAGAAACAAAACTTTCATTTCTTATTATGACGGAATTGAGAAGTTTAAAAGAAACTTGAAGAAACTTCAGGAACTTCAAGAAAGAGTATGTTACGGAATTAAGTGACTGATAAATGACCGTTTTAAGATGCTTGATAGTCTAATTACTGGCAGTTTAAAACAAGTACCAAAGTATTTGAAAGCAGCAGAAGGAATGAAATGTCTTTTTTCTTCTTGATCTTTAATCTCGTGTGCTATGGTTTCTTATCTTTGCGTCATTACTACAAATGACGCAATGTATTGAAAATGATTTGTAACAAACTCGTCAATTTTGTCAATCTGATTCCAAAGCTATTTTGTTCGTTATTGGTTAAATCGTACCATTACATTGCAAACGGGTGGGAGTTCGTTTACAACGTAAAACCGTCAAATTTTCCTGCAAGGTTAAACGAAATCATTGGTTTTCAAGAAACACTATGTAATGAGACCAAGTCACTGATAAATGACCAATTTAGGATGCTTGATAGTCTAATCATTTGAAGTTTGAAACAAGTACCAAAGTATTTGAAAGTAGCAGAAGGAATGAAATGTCTTTTTCTTCTTAATCTTTAATCGCTTGTCTTTACGTCATTACTACTAATGACGCAATGTATTGAAAATGATTTCTAACAAACCCGTCAATTTTGTCAATCTGATTACAAAGCTATTTTGTTCAAAAGAAACAAAAACTTTCATTTCTTGTTATGGCGGAAATCAGAAATTTAAAAAAAAACTTAAGAAACTTCAGGAACTTCAAGAAAGAGTATGTTATGAAATCAAATGACTGATAAATGACCAATTTAAGATGCTTGATAGTCTAATTAATTGAAGTTTGAAACGAGTACCAAACTACTTGAGAGTAGAAGAATGAATAAAATGTCTTTTTTCTTGTGATCTTTAATCGCGTAAGCTATGGTGTCTTATATTTGCGTCATTACTACTAATGACGCAATGCGTCATTACTACTAATGACGCAATGTATTTGAAAATGATTTGTAACACACCCGTCAATTTTGTCAATCTGATTGCAAAGCTATTTTGTTCAAAAGAAAGAAAACTTTCATTTTTTATTATGACGGAATTCAGAAGTGTAAAAGAAACTTGAATTTCAAAAAAGAGTGTATTATGAAATCAAGTGACTGACAACTGAGCAATTTAAGATGCTTGACAGTCTAATTACTTTAATTTGAAACAAGTACCAAAGTATTTGAAAATAGCAGAATGAATAAAATGTCTTTTTTTCTTCTTGATCTTTAATGGCGTGTGCTATGGTTTCTTATCTTTGCGACATTACTACTAATGTATGACGCAATGTATTTAAAACGATTTGTAACAAACCCGTCAATTTTGTCAATCTGGTTCCAAAGCTATTTTGTTCGTTATTGGTTAAATCGTACATTACATTGCAAACGGGTGGGAGTTCGTTTGCAACGTAAAACCGTCAAATTTTCGTGCAAGGTAAGCGAAATCATTGGTTTTCAAGAAAGAGTATGTTATGAAATCAAGTGACTGATTCCTTGTATTTGTTATGTCGATTTTTGTTACTCGCTAGAAATCCGGGGAAGGTTCGACCAAATAAAGAATCTGTTATTGGGGAAATCGTACATTACATTGCCAACGGGATTGAAACCATTTCCAAAGTAAAACCGTCAAATTTTCGTGCAAGGGAAACGAAATCATTGGTTTTCAAAAAAACAGGATGTTATGAATTCAAGTGAATGATAAATGACCAATTTAAGATGCTTGATAGTCTAGTTACTCGCAGCTTGCCACAAGTACCAAAGTATTTAAAAGTAATAGAACGAATGAAATGCCTTTTTCCTTCTAACTCTTTAATTGCGCGTCCTATGGTTTCTTATTTTTGCGTCATTTGCGTCATTAGTAAATGACGCAATGTGTTGAAAATTATTCGTAACAAAGCCGTCAATTTTGTCAATCTGATTACAAAGCTATTTTGTTCAAAAGAAACAAAACTTTCATTTCTTATTATGACGGAATTGAGAAGTTTAAAAGAAACTTGAAGAAACTTCAGGAACTTCAAGAAAGAGTATGTTACGGAATCAAGTGACTGATAAATGACCGTTTTAAGATGCTTGATAGTCTAATTACTGGCAGTTTAAAACAAGTACCAAAGTATTTGAAAGCAGCAGAAGGAATGAAATGTCTTTTTTCTTCTTGATCTTTAATCTCGTGTGCTATGGTTTCTTATCTTTGCGTCATTACTACAAATGACGCAATGTATTGAAAATGATTTGTAACAAACCCGTCAATTTTGTCAATCTGATTACAAAGCTATTTTGTTCAAAAGAAACAAAAACTTTCATTTCTTGTTATGGCAGAAATCAGAAATTAAAAAAAAAAAACTTAAGAAACTTCATTAACTTCAAGAAAGAGTATGTTATGAAATCAAATGACTGATAAATGACCAATTTAAGATGCTTGATAGTCTAATTAATTGCAGTTTGAAACGAGTACCAAACTACTTGAGAGTAGAAGAATGAATAAAATGTCTTTTTTCTTGTGATCTTTAATCGCGTGTGCTATGGTGTCTTATCTTTGAGTCATTACTACTAATGACGCAATGCGTCATTACTACTAATGACGCAATGTATTGAAAATGATTTGTAACACACCCGTAAATTTTGTCAATCTGATTGCAAAGCTATTTTGTTCAAAAGAAACAAAACTTTCATTTTTTATTATGACGGAATTCAGAAGTTTAAAAGAAACTTGAATTTCAAAAAAGAGTGTATTATGAAATCAAGTGACTGACAACTGAGCAATTTAAGATGCTTGACAGTCTAATTACTTTAATTTGAAACAAGTACCAAAGTATTTGAAAATAGCAGAATGAATAAAATGTCTTTTTTCTTCTTGATCTTTAATGGCGTGTGCTATGGTTTCTTATCTTTGCGACATTACTACTAATGTATGACGCAATGTATTTAAAACGATTTGTAACAAACCCGTCAATTTTGTCAATCTGGTTCCAAAGCTATTTTGTTCGTTATTGGTTAAATCGTACATTACATTGCCAACGGGATTGAAACCATTTCCAAAGTAAAACCGTCAAATTTTCGTGCAAGGGAAACGAAATCATTGGTTTTCAAAAAAACAGGATGTTATGAATTCAAGTGAATGATAAATGACCAATTTAAGATGCTTGATAGTCTAGTTACTCGCAGCTTGCCACAAGTACCAAAGTATTTAAAAGTAATAGAACGAATGAAATGCCTTTTTCCTTCTAACTCTTTAATTGCGCGTCCTATGGTTTCTTATTTTTGCGTCATTTGCGTCATTAGTAAATGACGCAATGTATTGAAAATTATTCGTAACAAAGCCGTCAATTTTGTCAATCTGATTACAAAGCTATTTTGTTCAAAAGAAACAAAACTTTCATTTCTTATTATGACGGAATTGAGAAGTTTAAAAGAAACTTGAAGAAACTTCAGGAACTTCAAAAAAGAGTATGTTACGGAATTAAGTGACTGATAAATGACCGTTTTAAGATGCTTGATAGTCTAATTACTGGCAGTTTAAAACAAGTACCAAAGTATTTGAAAGCAGCAGAAGGAATGAAATGTCTTTTTTCTTCTTGATCTTTAATCTCGTGTGCTACGGTTTCTTATCTTTGCGTCATTACTACAAATGACGCAATGTATTGAAAATGATTTGTAACAAACCCGTCAATTTTGTCAATCTGATTCCAAAGCTATTTTGTTCGTTATTGGTTAAATCGTACCATTACAATGCAAACGGGTGGGAGTTCGTTTACAACGTAAAACCGTCAAATTTTCCTGCAAGGTTAAACGAAATCATTGGTTTTCAAGAAACAGTATGTAATGAGACCAAGTCACTGATAAATGACCAATTTAGGATGCTTGATAGTCTAATCATTTGAAGTTTGAAACAAGTACCAAAGTATTTGAAAGTAGCAGAAGGAATGAAATGTCTTTTTCTTCTTAATCTTTAATCGCTTGTCTTTACGTCATTACTACTAATGACGCAATGTATTGAAAATGATTTCTAACAAACCCGTCAATTTTGTCAATCTGATTACAAAGCTATTTTGTTCAAAAGAAACAAAAACTTTCGTTTCTTGTTATGGCGGAAATCAGAAATTTAAAAAAAAACTTAAGAAACTTCAGGAACTTCAAGAAAGAGTATGTTATGAAATCAAATGACTGATAAATGACCAATTTAAGATGCTTGATAGTCTAATTAATTGAAGTTTGAAACGAGTACCAAACTACTTGAGAGTAGAAGAATGAATAAAATGTCTTTTTTCTTGTGATCTTTAATCGCGTAAGCTATGGTGTCTTATATTTGCGTCATTACTACTAATGACGCAATGCGTCATTACTACTAATGACGCAATGTATTTGAAAATGATTTGTAACACACCCGTCAATTTTGTCAATCTGATTGCAAAGCTATTTTGTTCAAAAGAAAGAAAACTTTCATTTTTTATTATGACGGAATTCAGAAGTTTAAAAGAAACTTGAATTTCAAAAAAGAGTGTATTATGAAATCAAGTGACTGACAACTGAGCAATTTAAGATGCTTGACAGTCTAATTACTTTAATTTGAAACAAGTACCAAAGTATTTGAAAATAGCAGAATGAATAAAATGTCTTTTTTTCTTCTTGATCTTTAATGGCGTGTGCTATGGTTTCTTATCTTTGCGACATTACTACTAATGTATGACGCAATGTATTTAAAACGATTTGTAACAAACCCGTCAATTTTGTCAATCTGGTTCCAAAGCTATTTTGTTCGTTATTGGTTAAATCGTACATTACATTGCAAACGGGTGGGAGTTCGTTTGCAACGTAAAACCGTCAAATTTTCGTGCAAGGTAAGCGAAATCATTGGTTTTCAAGAAAGAGTATGTTATGAAATCAAGTGACTGATTCCTTGTATTTGTTATGTCGATTTTTGTTACTCGCTAGAAATCCGGGGAAGGTTCGACCAAATAAAGAATCTGTTATTGGGGAAATCGTACATTACATTGCCAACGGGATTGAAACCATTTCCAAAGTAAAACCGTCAAATTTTCGTGCAAGGGAAACGAAATCATTGGTTTTCAAAAAAACAGGATGTTATGAATTCAAGTGAATGATAAATGACCAATTTAAGATGCTTGATAGTCTAGTTACTCGCAGCTTGCCACAAGTACCAAAGTATTTAAAAGTAACAGAACGAATGAAATGCCTTTTTCCTTCTAACTCTTTAATTCCGCGTCCTATGGTTTCTTATTTTTGCGTCATTTGCGTCATTAGTAAATGACGCAATGTATTGAAAATTATTCGTAACAAAGCCGTCAATTTTGTCATTCTGATTACAAAGCTATTTTGTTCAAAAGAAACAAAACTTTCATTTCTTATTATGACGGAATTGAGAAGTTTAAAAGAAACTTGAAGAAACTTCAGGAACTTCAAGAAAGAGTATGTTACGGAATTAAGTGACTGATAAATGACCGTTTTAAGATGCTTGATAGTCTAATTACTGGTAGTTTAAAACAAGAACCAAAGTATTTGAAAGCAGCAGAAGGAATGAAATGTCTTTTTTCTTCTTGATCTTTAATCTCGTGTGCTATGGTTTCTTATCTTTGCGTCATTACTACAAATGACGCAATGTATTGAAAATGATTTGTAACAAACTCGTCAATTTTGTCAATCTGATTCCAAAGCTATTTTGTTCGTTATTGGTTAAATCGTACCATTACATTGCAAACGGGTGGGAGTTCGTTTACAACGTAAAACCGTCAAATTTTCCTGCAAGGTTAAACGAAATCATTGGTTTTCAAGAAACAGTATGTAATGAGACCAAGTCACTGATAAATTTAGGATGCTTGATAGTGTAATCATTTGAAGTTTGAAACAAGTACCAAAGTATTTGAAAGTAGCAGAAGGAATGAAATGTCTTTTTCTTCTTAATCTTTAATCGCTTGTCTTTGCGTCATTACTACTAATGACGCAATGCGTTATTACTACTAATGACGCAATGTATTGAAAATGATTTGTAACACACCCGTAAATTTTGTCAATCTGATTGCAAAGCTATTTTGTTCAAAAGAAAGAAAACTTTTATTTTTTATTATGACGGAATTCAGAAGTTTAAAAGAAACTTGAATTTCAAAAAAGAGTGTATTATGAAATCAAGTGACTGACAACTGAGCAATTTAAGATGCTTGACAGTCTAATTACTTTAATTTGAAACAAGTACCAAAGTATTTGAAAATAGCAGAATGAATAAAATGTCTTTTTTTCTTCTTGATCTTTAATGGCGTGTGCTATGGTTTCTTATCTTTGCGACATTACTACTAATGTATGACGCAATGTATTTAAAACGATTTGTAACAAACCCGTCAATTTTGTCAATCTGGTTCCAAAGCTATTTTGTTCGTTATTGGTTAAATCGTACATTACATTGCAAACGGGTGGGACGGCCGTAATCTGGCAGAACTGCGTATCTCCTTTAACACATTACGTCAGAAATCGGGTTTAAAGATTCAATGTTACACCTTTCTAAACTGAGATACGATGAGTTGCATTTTTCCTCTTTTCTCGGTCATAATTGGTCTAAAGAATTTATTTCCAGCAAAAAAATGACAATTTGACCTTTTTAAGTAGTAAAAATTACCAATTTAAAAAACTTACGCAGTTCTGCCAGATTAATCGTCGCCAAATTTTTGCGATCGTAATCTGGCAGAACTGCGTATCTCTGGTCACGTGCCCGGGTTGATCAGCCAGAACTGCGTAAGTTTTCGGCCATGCGGGGGGTTTTTCAGGCAGAACTGCGTATCTCTAGGAGTTACGCAGTTCTGCCTGATAAGCACGTGTTTCATCAGGCAGAACTACGTATCTCTTTTCGTGGTCAACCACGTGCTTATCAGCCAGAACTGCGTATCTCCTAGAGATACGCAGTTCTGGCTGATAAACACGTGGTTTATCAACCAGAACTACGTATCTCGGTCTATTTTCTGCGGGTTGTCTATCGTATTTTACCATCCATCCTCTCACTATTCAGCGGATGCAGTGTCAAAACAATGAATATTTTAGATCGAGTACAATTTTGTTGAAATATTTGTATTGTATAAAGTCATCATTATTGATTCACATTTAATTTCATTTTATCCATTCATTTGTATGTGGAAAATAACTTGCTTTCCCCAAATGTTGTCAGTCTGTGTTCATGTTTCAGTATTATTTAGCGGCACAAGAAGTACTGCTACATCAAAAGCCTGGCTGCTGCTTGGGTTGTCGATCTCATGAAGCATTGCATTTGGATTAAGAATGATATTAGACTAGGTTCTAGATGTTAAGCTATATTGTTCATCAAGACTACAGGTACTACACTGTAGACCGTCTAGACCGTAGTCTATTCAGGCCTAACGATACGCTAGACATCTAGAGACTAGTAGAGCGGTACGTAGGAATCTGCATACGATAGGCCTACTGATGTCATTATCCTAGTATTCCTACTCTATGCCCAAAGTAAGAGTAAGCCTAGACCCTTTTGGCTGAAGGCCTAAACTCTATTTAAACTAAAGAATACTAGGAGCTAGGCCTGACTAAAAGTTTATTTACAGCTTTATTAGAAAATAAAAAAATAGACCCTAGTTCTCGTTTGTGTCGACTCCTACTGTAGGCCTTATTGTCACTACAGTACTAACGTTAGGGTACTAGTAGTTAGTAGTGTTCTAACCGTTACTATCTACGCAGGCCTATTAAAAACGTACGAGAACTCTCGAACTCTGTCTACTCGATTGTCTAGGTCTATGTAATATCCAGACGTCTATTTTGGGGCGTCATTATAACAGACTAGTAGATCAATAAAAATGAGTTTCTAGATTTTCTAGTCTAGACTCTAGATCTAGACTCTATATCCAGGTAACTGCTAGGGGCTAAATCTACAGCTAGACTGTTTATTGGGGATCTAGGCCTAGAAGGTACTAATGTTATAGTAGATCTAAGAACAACGTAAAGCCTAACCTGTCTATCTATCATGACTAACGGTAAGACTATAAAGTCTATAGCCTATAATGTCTAGTAGTACTAGTAGTAATGTATAGAACACGGATCTAAATCTTAAGTTTCAGATCTATTTCTAGGGCTAAATGTTTATAATTTAGCGTTTAACCTGTAGATTCTAGATTCTTCATATTACAGATTTCAAGAATGTCTGGCCGAATCAAATCTAGAAAAATAGAAAACTGAGTAAAGACAGAATAACCGGCGATTCAGCCTAAGTTAAGTAACGGTAGGCCCCAGTAGTCTAGTAGGCCCCTACTGCACAACTCTACTGAGAGTACCGGTACGGTAGTGTCCCCGTATTAAAAAGTAAACTGTAAAAGTGTTAGTATTGGTCAATTTCTGACGTCTGTAGGATTGGATCGAAAATGCCATCGTTATGGACGGTATCCCAGATATTCATTAAACTTCTCGAGATCAATCCCATAGATCCAAGCCCACTAACCGCTTATTACAATGAAAAACAAAATAAGAAGCTATGGTCAATGGATTACAGATATTGTTGTTCGCGTGACCTACGCTACCGCACAGTACATTGATTTCACGTACACTAACAATGGACAAGTGCTGCAGCAGTACTAAGTAGGCCTAAAGTTGACTGGAGCGTGATGTCAGACAAGATGCAAACTATAACGTTTGTTAGATCTAGAAATGCTCTAGGCTTAAAAAGCATTAGATTGTAGCAAAACTTAATAGTAAAGCATACCGCATATTGACCTGTTTTGAAGGCTGCCAGTCTATGAAGGGAAAGAAAGTGGCAATTTCCCCCAAGAGTAACGAGGGTTATTGCTTTAGCGCGACTGTCGTCGTGTACAATACACGTAGCCGTACGACGTGTCTAGCTAGCTAGCTAGGCACTGCTAGCCTGAACGCGCAGCGCGTTCGTCACTACCAAGGTCGCGCACGCGCGTGTTAAGATATACCATGTCCGTGCGGGATGCAGGAACACCTTGGTCCAAGCGTTGTCGTAAGTCGACTTACGCAGTTCTGCCTGATTAACATCGGAAAATTCATTTCGAATCTCGACTTACGCAGTTCTGCCAGATTAATCGCCCTCTCTCCTCAGGAATTTTGCCAAAATTACTTTCTAAAAATAACTTTCTGTACCGATTCACAACTTATTTTTTGGCCCACTTGAAAGAGCATGAGAAAAAACACACAAAACACTCAAAACCTGAAAATCGACCAAAATCGACTTAGGGAGTTCTGCCAGATTACGGCCGGGGAGTTCGTTTGCAACGTAAAACCGTCAAATTTTCGTGCAAGGTAAGCGAAATCATTGGTTTTCAAGAAAGAGTATGTTATGAAATCAAGTGACTGATTCCTTGTATTTGTTATGTCGATTTTTGTTACTCGCTAGAAATCCGGGGAAGGTTCGACCAAATAAAGAATCTGTTATTGGGGAAATCGTACATTACATTGCCAACGGGATTGAAACCATTTCCAAAGTAAAACCGTCAAATTTTCGTGCAAGGGAAACGAAATCATTGGTTTTCAAAAAAACAGGATGTTATGAATTCAAGTGAATGATAAATGACCAATTTAAGATGCTTGATAGTCTAGTTACTCGCAGCTTGCCACAAGTACCAAAGTATTTAAAAGTAACAGAACGAATGAAATGCCTTTTTCCTTCTAACTCTTTAATTGCGCGTCCTATGGTTTCTTATTTTTGCGTCATTTGCGTCATTAGTAAATGACGCAATGTATTGAAAATTATTCGTAACAAAGCCGTCAATTTTGTCATTCTGATTACAAAGCTATTTTGTTCAAAAGAAACAAAACTTTCATTTCTTATTATGACGGAATTGAGAAGTTTAAAAGAAACTTGAAGAAACTTCAGGAACTTCAAGAAAGAGTATGTTACGGAATTAAGTGACTGATAAATGACCGTTTTAAGATGCTTGATAGTCTAATTACTGGTAGTTTAAAACAAGAACCAAAGTATTTGAAAGCAGCAGAAGGAATGAAATGTCTTTTTTCTTCTTGATCTTTAATCTCGTGTGCTATGGTTTCTTATCTTTGCGTCATTACTACAAATGACGCAATGTATTGAAAATGATTTGTAACAAACTCGTCAATTTTGTCAATCTGATTCCAAAGCTAT
Organism: Diadema antillarum; assembly: GCF_040938485.1. Taxonomy (NCBI): domain Eukaryota; kingdom Metazoa; phylum Echinodermata; class Echinoidea; order Diadematoida; family Diadematidae; genus Diadema; species Diadema antillarum. Next base: position 87,114 of record NW_027273054.1, read on the forward strand.
TTTGTTCGTTATTGGTTAAATCGTACCATTACATTGCAAACGGGTGGGAGTTCGTTTACAACGTAAAACCGTCAAATTTTCCTGCAAGGTTAAACGAAATCATTGGTTTTCAAGAAACAGTATGTAATGAGACCAAGTCACTGATAAATTTAGGATGCTTGATAGTGTAATCATTTGAAGTTTGAAACAAGTACCAAAGTATTTGAAAGTAGCAGAAGGAATGAAATGTCTTTTTCTTCTTAATCTTTAATCGCTTGTCTTTGCGTCATTACTACTAATGACGCAATGCGTTATTACTACTAATGACGCAATGTATTGAAAATGATTTGTAACACACCCGTAAATTTTGTCAATCTGATTGCAAAGCTATTTTGTTCAAAAGAAAGAAAACTTTTATTTTTTATTATGACGGAATTCAGAAGTTTAAAAGAAACTTGAATTTCAAAAAAGAGTGTATTATGAAATCAAGTGACTGACAACTGAGCAATTTAAGATGCTTGACAGTCTAATTACTTTAATTTGAAACAAGTACCAAAGTATTTGAAAATAGCAGAATGAATAAAATGTCTTTTTTTCTTCTTGATCTTTAATGGCGTGTGCTATGGTTTCTTATCTTTGCGACATTACTACTAATGTATGACGCAATGTATTTAAAACGATTTGTAACAAACCCGTCAATTTTGTCAATCTGGTTCCAAAGCTATTTTGTTCGTTATTGGTTAAATCGTACATTACATTGCAAACGGGTGGGAGTTCGTTTGCAACGTAAAACCGTCAAATTTTCGTGCAAGGTAAGCGAAATCATTGGTTTTCAAGAAAGAGTATGTTATGAAATCAAGTGACTGATTCCTTGTATTTGTTATGTCGATTTTTGTTACTCGCTAGAAATCCGGGGAAGGTTCGACCAAATAAAGAATCTGTTATTGGGGAAATCGTACATTACATTGCCAACGGGATTGAAACCATTTCCAAAGTAAAACCGTCAAATTTTCGTGCAAGGGAAACGAAATCATTGGTTTTCAAAAAAACAGGATGTTATGAATTCAAGTGAATGATAAATGACCAATTTAAGATGCTTGATAGTCTAGTTACTCGCAGCTTGCCACAAGTACCAAAGTATTTAAAAGTAATAGAACGAATGAAATGCCTTTTTCCTTCTAACTCTTTAATTGCGCGTCCTATGGTTTCTTATTTTTGCGTCATTTGCGTCATTAGTAAATGACGCAATGTATTGAAAATTATTCGTAACAAAGCCGTCAATTTTGTCAATCTGATTACAAAGCTATTTTGTTCAAAAGAAACAAAACTTTCATTTCTTATTATGACGGAATTGAGAAGTTTAAAAGAAACTTGAAGAAACTTCAGGAACTTCAAGAAAGAGTATGTTACGGAATTAAGTGACTGATAAATGACCGTTTTAAGATGCTTGATAGTCTAATTACTGGCAGTTTAAAACAAGTACCAAAGTATTTGAAAGCAGCAGAAGGAATGAAATGTCTTTTTTCTTCTTGATCTTTAATCTCGTGTGCTATGGTTTCTTATCTTTGCGTCATTACTACAAATGACGCAATGTATTGAAAATGATTTGTAACAAACCCGTCAATTTTGTCAATCTGATTCCAAAGCTATTTTGTTCGTTATTGGTTAAATCGTACCATTACATTGCAAACGGGTGGGAGTTCGTTTACAACGTAAAACCGTCAAATTTTCCTGCAAGGTTAAACGAAATCATTGGTTTTCAAGAAACAGTATGTAATGAGACCAAGTCACTGATAAATTTAGGATGCTTGATAGTGTAATCATTTGAAGTTTGAAACAAGTACCAAAGTATTTGAAAGTAGCAGAAGGAATGAAATGTCTTTTTCTTCTTAATCTTTAATCGCTTGTCTTTGCGTCATTACTACTAATGACGCAATGCGTTATTACTACTAATGACGCAATGTATTGAAAATGATTTGTAACACACCCGTAAATTTTGTCAATCTGATTGCAAAGCTATTTTGTTCAAAAGAAAGAAAACTTTTATTTTTTATTATGACGGAATTCAGAAGTTTAAAAGAAACTTGAATTTCAAAAAAGAGTGTATTATGAAATCAAGTGACTGACAACTGAGCAATTTAAGATGCTTGACAGTCTAATTACTTTAATTTGAAACAAGTACCAAAGTATTTGAAAATAGCAGAATGAATAAAATGTCTTTTTTTCTTCTTGATCTTTAATGGCGTGTGCTATGGTTTCTTATCTTTGCGACATTACTACTAATGTATGACGCAATGTATTTAAAACGATTTGTAACAAACCCGTCAATTTTGTCAATCTGGTTCCAAAGCTATTTTGTTCGTTATTGGTTAAATCGTACATTACATTGCAAACGGGTGGGAGTTCGTTTGCAACGTAAAACCGTCAAATTTTCGTGCAAGGTAAGCGAAATCATTGGTTTTCAAGAAAGAGTATGTTATGAAATCAAGTGACTGATTCCTTGTATTTGTTATGTCGATTTTTGTTACTCGCTAGAAATCCGGGGAAGGTTCGACGAAATAAAGAATCTGTTATTGGGGAAATCGTACATTACATTGCCAACGGGATTGAAACCATTTCCAAAGTAAAACCGTCAAATTTTCGTGCAAGGGAAACGAAATCATTGGTTTTCAAAAAAACAGGATGTTATGAATTCAAGTGAATGATAAATGACCAATTTAAGATGCTTGATAGTCTAATCATTTGCAGTTTGAAACAAGTTCCAAACTATTTGAAAGTAGCAGAAGGAATGAAATGTCTTTTTTCTTCTTAATATTTAATCGCGAGTGCTATGGTTTCTTATATTTGCGTCATTACTACTAATGACGCAATGTATCGAAAATGATTTTTAACAAACCCGTCAATATTGTCAAACTAATTAGAAAGCTATTTTGTTCAAAAGAAACAAAATTGTCATTTCTTATAATGACGTAATTCAGAAGTTGAAAAGAAACTAAGAAACTTCAGGAACTTCAAGAAAGCGTATGTTAGGAAATCAAGTGACACAATGTATTGAAATGTAATGTATCAGTATAAATGACCAGTATAAATCAGTATAAATATATAGCTTGGGATGTTAACAACGTCATCTGACCACTCACATAGTGGCCCAGGCCGTAAGGGCCTGACAGTTAAAGTGACAATATAGGTTTTCTTGCACTTTACAAACGTTATGATATATCAAATGCTACATATCCTTGTATTTTCGTTATTTTGAGACATTGAAACGGCCTGGGCCATATTGGGGTGGGTATAAATGTGTAGCTTAAAATGATACCAACCTCATCTGACCACTCACATAGTGGCCCAGTCTGTAGGAGCCTGACAGTTAAAGTGGCAATGTAGGTGCTTCTTGCCATTTACAAAGGTCGCATATATAAAACGCTACATAACTTTGTAATGCCTTTATTTAAAAAATGAAATACTAAAACGGCCTAGCCACATTTGCGTCTTTATAACTGTGTAGCTTTTACAAAGATCGCATATAAAATGATATATACATAACCTTATACTGCCTTTATTTCAAACAAACACTGAAACGGCCTGGGCCACATTGGGGTCGCTGTAAATGTGTAGCGTAGGATGTTAGCAACCTCATCTGACCACTCACATAGTGGCCCAGGCTGTAAAAGGGCCTGACAGTTAAAGTGACAATGTAGGTGTTTCCTGCCATTTACAAACGTTATATATAAAATGCTACATATCCTTGTATTTTCGTTATTTTCAGACATCGAAACGGCGTGGGCCACACTGGGGTCGGTATAAATGTGTAGCTTAGGAGGTTAGCAACCTCATCTGACCACTCACATAGTGGCCCAGGCCTTAGGGGCCTGACATTTAAAGTGGGGGTGGGGTAAGCAATTTCAACTGGTCTCTATTTGTAACTGGTTTCAACTGGTTTTAACTAGTTTCAAGTAGTTTCAACATGTTTCAACTGATCTCAACTAGTTTCAACTGATTTTAACTGGTTTCAACTGGTTTTAACTAGTTTCAAATGGTCTCAACTGGTTTCAACTGTTCTTGACTAGTTTTAACTGGTTTTAACTCGTTTCAACTGGTTTCGGCTTTTTTTGAACTGGTCTCAACTGGTTAGAACTGGTCTCAACCGGTATGGACTAGTTTTAACTGATCTCAAGTTATTTCAACTGGTCTCAACTGGTTTCAACTGGTTTGATCTGTTCTCAACTGGTTTTAACTGGTTTCAAGTGGTTTTAACTAGTTTCAAGTAGTTTCAACATGTTTCAACTGATCTCATCTGATTTCAACTGATTTTAACTGGTTTCAACTGGTTTGAACTAGTTTCAAATGGTCTCAACTGGTTTCAACTGTTCTTGACTAGTTTCAACTGGTTTTAAATCGTTTCAACTGGTTTCAACTTTTTTTGAACTGGTCTCAACTGGTTAGAACTGGTCTCAACCGGTATGGACTAGTTTGAACTGATCTCAACTTATTTCAACTGGTCTCAACTGGTTTCAACTGGTTTGATCCGTTCTCAACTGGTTTTAACTGGTTTGAACTGGTTTGAACTGGTTTTAGCTGGTTTCAACTGCTTTGAACTGGTCTCAACTGGTTTTATCTGGTTTTAACTGGTTCAATGTATCTCAACTGGGTTCAACTAGTCTCAACTGGTTTTCACTGGTTTCAAGTACGTAGTTTCAACTGGTTTCAAGTGGTTTCAACTTGTTTGAAATGTCTAAACTGGTTTTAACAGGTTTTCACTGGTTTTCAACTGGTCTCTGTTTCTAACTAACTGATTTCAAGTAGTTTTAATTTTTTTCAACTGGTTTACACTGGTTTTAACTAGTTTCAAGTAATTTTAACAGGTTTCGATTGATCTAAACTGGTTTCAACTGATTTTGACTGGTTTCAACTGGTTTTAACTAGTTTCAAATGGTCTCAACTGGTTAGAACTGGTTTCCACCGGTATGGACTAGTTTCAACTGATCTCAAGTCATTTCAACTGGTCTCAACTAGTTTCAACTGGTTTGATCTGTTCTCAACTGGTTTTACTGGTTTCAACTGGTTTGAACTGGTCTCAACTGGTTTTAGCTGGTTTCAACTGCTTTGAACTGGTCTCAACTGGTTTTAACTGGTTTTAACTGGTTCAATGTATCTCAACTGGGTTCAACTAGTCTCAACTGGTTTTCACTGGTTTCAAGTACGTAGTTTCAACTGATCTCAAGTGGTTTCATTTGGTTTCAACTGGTTTTAACAGGTTTTCACTGGTTTTCAACTGGTCTCTGTTTCTAACTAACTGATTTCAAATAGGTTAAACTTTTTTCAACTGGTTTCAACTGGTTTTAACTAGTTTCAAATAATTTTAACAGGTTTCGACTGATCTAAACTGGTTTCAACTGATTTTGACTGATTTTAAATGGTTTCAACTGGTTTTAACTAATTTCAAATGGTCTCAACTTGTTTCAACTATTCTTGACTAGTTTCAACTGGTTTTAACTCGTTTCAACTGGTTCCAACTTTTTTTGAACTGGTCTCAACTGGTTAGAACTGGTCTCAACCGGTATGGTCTAGTTTCAACTGATCTCAAGTTATTTCAACTGGTCTCAACTGGTTTCAACTGGTTTGATCTGTTCTCAACTGGTTTTAACTGGTTTCAACTGGTTTGAACTGGTCTCAACTGGTTTTAGCTGGTTTCAACTGCTTTGAACTGGTCTCAACTCGTTTTAACTGGTTCAATGTATCTCAACCGGGTTCAACTAGTCTCAACTGGCTCTCACTGGTTTCAAGTACGTAGTTTCAACTGATCTCAAGTGGTTTCATTTGGTTTCAACTGGTTTCAACTTGTTTGAAATGTCTAAACTGGTTTTAACAGGTTTTCACTGGTTTTCAACTGGTTTCAAATGGTCTCAACTGGTTTCAACTGTTCTTGACTAGTTTCAACTGGTTTTAACTCGTTTCAACTGGTTTCGGCTTTTTTTGAACTGTTCTCAACTGGTTAGAACTGGTCTCAACCGGTATGGACTAGTTTTAACTGATCTCAAGTTATTTCAACTGGTCTCAACTGGTTTCAACTGGTTTGATCTGGTCGCAACTGGTTTTAACTGGTTTCAAGTGGTTTTAACTAGTTTCAAGTAGTTTCAACATGTTTCAACTGATCTCATCTGGTTTCAACTGATTTTAACTGGTTTCAACTGGTTTTACTAGTTTCAAATGGTCTCAACTGGTTTCAACTGTTCTTGACTAGTTTCAACTGGTTTTAAATCGTTTCAACTGGTTTCAACTTTTTTTGAACTGGTCTCAACTGGTTAGAACTGGTCTCAACCGGTATGGACTAGTTTGAACTGATCTCAACTTATTTCAACTGGTCTCAACTGGTTTCAACTGGTTTGATCCGTTCTCAACTGGTTTTAACTGGTTTGAACTGGTTTGAACTGGTTTTAGCTGGTTTCAACTGCTTTGAACTGGTCTCAACTGGTTTTATCTGGTTTTAACTGGTTCAATGTATCTCAACTGGGTTCAACTAGTCTCAACTGGTTTTCACTGGTTTCAAGTACGTAGTTTCAACTGATTTCAAGTGGTTTCAACTTGTTTGAAATGTCTAAACTGGTTTTAACAGGTTTTCACTGGTTTTCAACTGGTCTCTGTTTCTAACTAACTGATTTCAAGTAGGTTTAACTTTTTTCAACTGGTTTACACTGGTTTTAACTAGTTTCAAGTAATTTTAACAGGTTTCGATTGATCTAAACTGGTTTCAACTGATTTTGACTGGTTTCAATTGGTTTTAACTAGTTTCAAATGGTCTCAACTGGTTTCACGTATTCTTGACTAGTTTCAAATGGTTTTAACTCGTTTCAACTGGTTTCAACTTTTTTTGAACTGGTCTCAACTGGTTAGAACTGGTTTCCACGGTATGGACTAGTTTCAACTGATCTCAAGTCATTTCAACTGGTCTCAACTAGTTTCAACTGGTTTGATCTGTTCTCAACTGGTTTTACTGGTTTCAACTGGTTTGAACTGGTCTCAACTGGTTTTAGCTAGTTTCAACTGCTTTGAACTGGTCTCAACTGGTTTTAACTGGTTTTAACTGGTTCAATGTATCTCAACTGGGTTCAACTAGTCTCAACTGGTTTTCACTGGTTTCAAGTACGTAGTTTCAACTGATCTCAAGTGGTTTCATTTGGTTTCAACTGGTTTTAACAGGTTTTCACTGGTTTTCAACTGGTCTCTGTTTCTAACTAACTGATTTCAAATAGGTTTAACTTTTTTCAACTGGTTTCAACTTGTTTTAACTAGTTTCAAATAATTTTAACAGGTTTCGACTGATCTAAACTGGTTTCAACTGATTTTGACTGGTTTCAACTGGTTTCAACTGGTTTTAACTAGTTTCAAATGGTCTCAGCTTGTTTCAACTATTCTTGACTAGTTTCAACTGGTTTTAACTCGTTTCAACTGGTTCCAACTTTTTTTGAACTGGTCTCAACTGGTTAGAACTGGTCTCAACCGGTATGGTCTAGTTTCAACTGATCTCAAGTTATTTCAACTGGTCTGAACTGGTTTCAACTGGTTTGATCTGTTCTCAACTGGTTTTAACTGGTTTCAACTGGTTTGAACTGGTCTCAACTGGTTTTAGCTGGTTTCAACTGCTTTGAACTGGTCTCAACTCGTTTTAACTGGTTCAATGTATCTCAACCGGGTTCAACTAGTCTCAACTGGTTTTCACTGGTTTCAAGTACGTAGTTTCAACTGATCTCAAGTGGTTTCATTTGGTTTCAACTGGTTTTAACTTGTTTGAAATGTCTAAACTGGTTTTAACAGGTTTTCACTGGCTTTCAACTGGTTTCAAATGGTCTCAACTGGTTTCAACTGTTCTTGACTAGTTTCAACTGGTTTTAACTCGTTTCAACTGGTTTCGGGTTTTTTTGAACTGTTCTCAACTGGTTAGAACTGGTCTCAACCGGTATGGACTAGTTTTAACTGATCTCAAGTTATTTCAACTGGTCTCAACTGGTTTCAACTGGTTTGATCTGGTCTCAACTGGTTTTAACTGGTTTCAAGTGGTTTTAACTAGTTTCAAGTAGTTTCAACATGTTTCAAATGGTCTCAACTGGTTTCAACTGTTCTTGACTAGTTTCAACTGGTTTTAAATCGTTTCAACTGGTTTCAACTTTTTTTGAACTGGTCTCAACTGGTTAGAACTGGTCTCAACCGGTATGGACTAGTTTGAACTGATCTCAACTTATTTCAACTGGTCTCAACTGGTTTCAACTGGTTTGATCTGTTCTCAACTGGTTTTAACTGGTTTGAACTGGTTTGAACTGGTTTTAGCTGGTTTCAACTGCTTTGAACTGGTCTCAACTGGTTTTATCTGGTTTTAACTGGTTCAATGTATCTCAACTGGGTTCAACTAGTCTCAACTGGTTTTCACTGGTTTCAAGTACGTAGTTTCAACTGATTTCAAGTGGTTTCAACTTGTTTGAAATGTCTAAACTGGTTTTAACAGGTTTTCACTGGTTTTCAACTGGTCTCTGTTTCTAACTAACTGATTTCAAGTAGGTTTAACTTTTTTCAACTGGTTTACACTGGTTTTAACTAGTTTCAAGTAATTTTAACAGGTTTCGATTGATCTAAACTGGTTTCAACTGATTTTGACTGGTTTCAACTGGTTTTAACTAGTTTCAAATGGTCTCAACTGGTTTCACGTATTCTTGACTAGTTTCAAATGGTTTTAACTCGTTTCAACTGGTTTCAACTTTTTTTGAACTGGTCTCAACTGGTTAGAACTGGTTTCCACCGGTATGGACTAGTTTCAACTGATCTCAAGTCATTTCAACTGGTCTCAACTAGTTTCAACTGGTTTGATCTGTTCTCAACTGGTTTTACTGGTTTCAACTGGTTTGAACTGGTCTCAACTGGTTTTAGCTAGTTTCAACTGCTTTGAACTGGTCTCAACTGGTTTTAACTGGTTTTAACTGGTTCAATGTATCTCAACTGGGTTCAACTAGTCTCAACTGGTTTTCACTGGTTTCAAGTACGTAGTTTCAACTGATCTCAAGTGGTTTCATTTGGTTTCAACTGGTTTTAACAGGTTTTCACTGGTTTTCAACTGGTCTCTGTTTCTAACTAACTGATTTCAAATAGGTTTAACTTTTTTCAACTGGTTTCAACTTGTTTTAACTAGTTTCAAATAATTTTAACAGGTTTCGACTGATCTAAACTGGTTTCAACTGATTTTGACTGGTTTCAACTGGTTTCAACTGGTTTTAACTAGTTTCAAATGGTCTCAGCTTGTTTCAACTATTCTTGACTAGTTTCAACTGGTTTTAACTCGTTTCAACTGGTTCCAACTTTTTTTGAACTGGTCTCAACTGGTTAGAACTGGTCTCAACCGGTATGGTCTAGTTTCAACTGATCTCAAGTTATTTCAACTGGTCTGAACTGGTTTCAACTGGTTTGATCTGTTCTCAACTGGTTTTAACTGGTTTCAACTGGTTTGAAACTTTTTTCAACTGGTTTACACTGGTTTTAACTAGTTTCAAGTAATTTTAACAGGTTTCGATTGATCTAAACTGGTTTCAACTGATTTTGACTGGTTTCAACTGGTTTTAACTAGTTTCAAATGGTCTCAACTGGTTTCACGTATTCTTGACTAGTTTCAAATGGTTTTATCTCGTTTCAACTGGTTTCAACTTTTTTTGAACTGGTCTCAACTGGTTAGAACTGGTTTCCACCGGTATGGACTAGTTTCAACTGATCTCAAGTCATTTCAACTGGTCTCAACTAGTTTCAACTGGTTTGATCTGTTCTCAACTGGTTTTACTGGTTTCAACTGGTTTGAACTGGTCTCAACTGGTTTTAGCTAGTTTCAACTGCTTTGAACTGGTCTCAACTGGTTTTAACTGGTTTTAACTGGTTCAATGTATCTCAACTGGGTTCAACTAGTCTCAACTGGTTTTCACTGGTTTCAAGTACGTAGTTTCAACTGATCTCAAGTGGTTTCATTTGGTTTCAACTGGTTTTAACAGGTTTTCACTGGTTTTCAACTGGTCTCTGTTTCTAACTAACTGATTTCAAATAGGTTTAACTTTTTTCAACTGGTTTCAACTTGTTTTAACTAGTTTCAAATAATTTTAACAGGTTTCGACTGATCTAAACTGGTTTCAACTGATTTTGACTGGTTTCAACTGGTTTCAACTGGTTTTAACTAGTTTCAAATGGTCTCAGCTTGTTTCAACTATTCTTGACTAGTTTCAACTGGTTTTAACTCGTTTCAACTGGTTCCAACTTTTTTTGAACTGGTCTCAACTGGTTAGAACTGGTCTCAACCGGTATGGTCTAGTTTCAACTGATCTCAAGTTATTTCAACTGGTCTGAACTGGTTTCAACTGGTTTGATCTGTTCTCAACTGGTTTTAACTGGTTTCAACTGGTTTGAACTGGTCTCAACTGGTTTTAGCTGGTTTCAACTGCTTTGAACTGGTCTCAACTCGTTTTAACTGGTTCAATGTATCTCAACCGGGTTCAACTAGTCTCAACTGGTTTTCACTGGTTTCAAGTACGTAGTTTCAACTGATCTCAAGTGGTTTCATTTGGTTTCAACTGGTTTTAACTTGTTTGAAATGTCTAAACTGGTTTTAACAGGTTTTCACTGGCTTTCAACTGGTTTCAAATGGTCTCAACTGGTTTCAACTGTTCTTGACTAGTTTCAACTGGTTTTAACTCGTTTCAACTGGTTTCGGGTTTTTTTGAACTGTTCTCAACTGGTTAGAACTGGTCTCAACCGGTATGGACTAGTTTTAACTGATCTCAAGTTATTTCAACTGGTCTCAACTGGTTTCAACTGGTTTGATCTGGTCTCAACTGGTTTTAACTGGTTTCAAGTGGTTTTAACTAGTTTCAAGTAGTTTCAACATGTTTCAAATGGTCTCAACTGGTTTCAACTGTTCTTGACTAGTTTCAACTGGTTTTAAATCGTTTCAACTGGTTTCAACTTTTTTTGAACTGGTCTCAACTGGTTAGAACTGGTCTCAACCGGTATGGACTAGTTTGAACTGATCTCAACTTATTTCAACTGGTCTCAACTGGTTTCAACTGGTTTGATCTGTTCTCAACTGGTTTTAACTGGTTTGAACTGGTTTGAACTGGTTTTAGCTGGTTTCAACTGCTTTGAACTGGTCTCAACTGGTTTTATCTGGTTTTAACTGGTTCAATGTATCTCAACTGGGTTCAACTAGTCTCAACTGGTTTTCACTGGTTTCAAGTACGTAGTTTCAACTGATTTCAAGTGGTTTCAACTTGTTTGAAATGTCTAAACTGGTTTTAACAGGTTTTCACTGGTTTTCAACTGGTCTCTGTTTCTAACTAACTGATTTCAAGTAGGTTTAACTTTTTTCAACTGGTTTACACTGGTTTTAACTAGTTTCAAGTAATTTTAACAGGTTTCGATTGATCTAAACTGGTTTCAACTGATTTTGACTGGTTTCAACTGGTTTTAACTAGTTTCAAATGGTCTCAACTGGTTTCACGTATTCTTGACTAGTTTCAAATGGTTTTAACTCGTTTCAACTGGTTTCAACTTTTTTTGAACTGGTCTCAACTGGTTAGAACTGGTTTCCACCGGTATGGACTAGTTTCAACTGATCTCAAGTCATTTCAACTGGTCTCAACTAGTTTCAACTGGTTTGATCTGTTCTCAACTGGTTTTACTGGTTTCAACTGGTTTGAACTGGTCTCAACTGGTTTTAGCTAGTTTCAACTGCTTTGAACTGGTCTCAACTGGTTTTAACTGGTTTTAACTGGTTCAATGTATCTCAACTGGGTTCAACTAGTCTCAACTGGTTTTCACTGGTTTCAAGTACGTAGTTTCAACTGATCTCAAGTGGTTTCATTTGGTTTCAACTGGTTTTAACAGGTTTTCACTGGTTTTCAACTGGTCTCTGTTTCTAACTAACTGATTTCAAATAGGTTTAACTTTTTTCAACTGGTTTCAACTTGTTTTAACTAGTTTCAAATAATTTTAACAGGTTTCGACTGATCTAAACTGGTTTCAACTGATTTTGACTGGTTTCAACTGGTTTCAACTGGTTTTAACTAGTTTCAAATGGTCTCAGCTTGTTTCAACTATTCTTGACTAGTTTCAACTGGTTTTAACTCGTTTCAACTGGTTCCAACTTTTTTTGAACTGGTCTCAACTGGTTAGAACTGGTCTCAACCGGTATGGTCTAGTTTCAACTGATCTCAAGTTATTTCAACTGGTCTCAACTGGTTTCAACTGGTTTGATCTGTTCTCAACTGGTTTTAACTGGTTTCAACTGGTTTGAACTGGTCTCAACTGGTTTTAGCTGGTTTCAACTGCTTTGAACTGGTCTCAACTCGTTTTAACTGGTTCAATGTATCTCAACCGGGTTCAACTAGTCTCAACTGGTTTTCACTGGTTTCAAGTACGTAGTTTCAACTGATCTCAAGTGGTTTCATTTGGTTTCAACTGGTTTCAACTTGTTTGAAATGTCTAAACTGGTTTTAACAGGTTTTCACTGGTTTTCAACTGGTCTCTGTTTCTAACTAACTGGTTTCAAGTAGTTTTAACTTTTTTCAACTGGTTTCAACTGGTTTTAACTAGTTTCAAGTAATTTTAACAGGTTTCGACTGATCTAAACTGGTTTCAACTGATTTTGACTGGTTTCAACTGGTTTTAACTGATTTTAACTAGTTTCCACTGGTCTCATCTGGTTTCAACTGTTCTCGATTTTTTTCAACTTTTTTTACACGGTTTAAACTGGTCTCAACTGGTTTTAACTGGTTTCAACTTCTTTCCTTGATATTCATCTTTGCATTCATCCAGGTTTGATTTATCTTTTTTTTTCAATTTGCATTTCTTTATAGTAATTGCTTTCATCATTTCTTTTCAAACTTATCCATCTCTCCCTTGCTTTCCTTTATAATACAAGTTTCTCTTCTTCCCTTCCATTGTCTTTTAATGAACGCTGTATTTTGTAAACCTTTTGTTTTTGTGGGTTGAACTTTTTGAATACTTGAGATCAGTTGAAACTAGTTGACACCAGTTGAACCCAGTTAAAACCAGTTTAACTAGATGAAACCAGTTAAAACCAGTTGAGATCAGTTCAATTCAGTTGAAACCAGATGAAACCACTTAAAACCAGTTGAGACTAGTTCAAACCAGTTGAAACCAGTTGAGAAATTAGTGTGCGTAATGAGTCTCGGCATTATAACGGTGATGAAATCAAATTAGTCCATACTGAAAGTTTCATTGAATTCCCAGTAAATTGGGTATTTGGCAGTAACAACGCAAAGTAAAGAAACATCGGGCAGTATATTCGATGTCTTGTACAAGGAGAGAAAATTCCTTGTATTTGTTATGTCGATTTTTGTTACTCGCTAGAAATCCGGGGAAGGTTCGACGAAATAAAGAATCTGTTATTGGGGAAATCGTACATTACATTGCCAACGTGATTGAAACCATTTCCAAAGTAAAACCGTCAAATTTTCGTGCAAGGGAAACGAAATCATTGGTTTTCAAAAAAACAGGATGTTATGAATTCAAGTGAATGATAAATGACCAATTTAAGATGCTTGATAGTCTAGTTACTCGCAGCTTGCCACAAGTACCAAAGTATTTAAAAGTAACAGAACGAATGAAATGCCTTTTTCCTTCTAACTCTTTAATTGCGCGTCCTATGGTTTCTTATTTTGCGTCATTTGCGTCATTAGTAAATGACGCAATGTATTGAAAATTATTCGTAACAAAGCCGTCAATTTTGTCAATCTGATTACAAAGCTATTTTGTTCAAAAGAAACAAAACTTTCATTTCTTATTATGACGGAATTGAGAAGTTTAAAAGAAACTTGAAGAAACTTCCGGAACTTCAAGAAAGAGTATGTTACGGAATTAAGTGACTGATAAATGACCGTTTTAAGATGCTTGATAGTCTAATTACTGGCAGTTCAAAACAAGTAACAAAGTATTTGAAAGCAGCAGAAGGAATAAAATGTCTTTTTTCTTCTTGATCTTTAATCTCGTGTGCTATGGTTTCTTATCTTTGCGTCATTACTACAAATGACGCAATGTATTGAAAATGATTTGTAACAAACCCGTCAATTTTGTCAATCTGATTCCAAAGCTATTTTGTTCGTTATTGGTTAAATCGTACCATTACATTGCAAACGGGTGGGAGTTCGTTTACAACGTAAAACCGTCAAATTTTCCTGCAAGGTTAAACGAAATCATTGGTTTTCAAGAAACAGTATGTAATGAGACCAAGTCACTGATAAATGACCAATTTAGGATGCTTGATAGTCTAATCATTTGAAGTTTGAAACAAGTACCAAAGTATTTGAAAGTAGCAGAAGGAATGAAATGTCTTTTTCTTCTTAATCTTTAATCGCTTGTCTTTGCGTCATTACTACTAATGACGCAATGTATTGAAAATGATTTCTAATAAACCCGTCAATTTTGTCAATCTGATTACAAAGCTATTTTGTTCAAAAGAAACAAAAACTTTCATTTCTTGTTATGGCGGAAATCAGAAATTTTAAAAAAAAATTAAGAAACTTAGGGAACTTCAAGAAAGAGTATGTTATGAAATCAAATGACTGATAAATGACCAATTTAAGATGCTTGATAGTCTAATTAATTGCAGTTTGAAACGAGTACCAAACTACTTGAGAGTAGAAGAATGAATAAAATGTCTTTTTTCTTGTGATCTTTAATCGCGTGTGCTATGGTTTCTTATTTTTGTGTCATTACTACTAATGACGCAATGTATTGAAAATGATTTGTAACACACCCGTCAATTTTGTCAATCTGATTGCAAAGCTATTTTGTTCAAAAGAAACAAAACTTTCATTTTTTATTATGACGGAATTCAGAAGTTTAAAATAAACTTGAATTTCAAAAAAGAGTGTGTTATGAAATCAAGTGACTGACAACTGAGCAATTTAAGATGCTTGACAGTCTAATTACTTTAATTTGAAACAAGTACCAAAGTATTTGAAAATAGCAGAATGAATAAAATGTCTTTTTTCTTCTTGACCTTTAATGGCGTGTGCTATGGTTTCTTATCTTTGCGACATTACTACTAATGTACGAGGCAATGTATTGAAAACGATTTGTAAGAAACCCGTCAATTTTGTCAATCTGGTTCCAAAGCTATTTTGTTCGTTATTGGTTAAATCGTACATTACATTGCAAACGGGTGGGAGTTCGTTTGCAACGTAAAACCATCAAATATTCGTGCAAGGTAAGCAAATCATTGGTTTTCAAGAAAGAGTATGTTATGAAATCAAGTGACTGATTAATGACCAATTTAAGATGCTTGATAGTCTAATCATTTTCAGTTTGAAACAAGTACCAAACTATTTGAAAGTAGCAGAAGGAATGAAATGTCTTTTTTCTTCTTAATATTTAATCGCGAGTGCTATGGTTTCTTATATTTGCGTCATTACTACTAATGACGCAATGTATTGAAAATGATTTTTAACAAACCCGTCAATATTGTCAAACTAATTAGAAAGCTATTTTGTTCAAAAGAAACAAAATTGTCATTTCTTATAATGACGTAATTCAGAAGTTGAAAAGAAACTAAGAAACTTCAGGAACTTCAAGAAAGCGTATGTTAGGAAATCAAGTGACACAATGTATTGAAATGTAATGTATCAGTATAAATGACCAGTATAAATCGGTATAAATATATAGCTTGGGATGTTAACAACGTCATCTGACCACTCACATAGTGGCCCAGGCCGTAAGGGCCTGACAGTTAAAGTGACAATATAGGTTTTCTTGCACTTTACAAACGTTATGATATATCAAATGCTACATATCCTTGTATTTTCGTTATTTTGAGACATTGAAACGGCCTGGGCCATATTGGGGTGGGTATAAATGTGTAGCTTAAAATGATACCAACCTCATCTGACCACTCACATAGTGGCCCAGTCTGTAGGAGCCTGACAGTTAAAGTGGCAATGTAGGTGCTTCTTGCCATTTACAAAGGTCGCATATATAAAATGCTACATAACTTTGTAATGCCTTTATTTAAAAAAAGAAATACTAAAACGGCCTAGCCACATTTGCGTCTTTATAACTGTGTAGCTTTTACAAAGATCGCATATAAAATGATATATACATAACCTTATACTGCCTTTATTTCAAACAAACACTGAAACGGCCTGGGCCACATTGGGGTCGCTGTAAATGTGTAGCGTAGGATGTTAGCAACCTCATCTGACCACTCACATAGTGGCCCAGGCTGTAAAAGGGCCTGACAGTTAAAGTGACAATGTAGGTGTTTCCTGCCATTTACAAACGTTATATATAGAATGCTACATATCCTTGTATTTTCGTTATTTTCAGACATCGAAACGGCGTGGGCCACACTGGGGTCGGTATAAATGTGTAGCTTAGGAGGTTAGCAACCTCATCTGACCACTCACATAGTGGCCCAGGCCTTAGGGGCCTGACATTTAAAGTGGGGGTGGGGTAAGCAATTTGAACTGGTTTTCATCTGGTTTCAACTGATTTTAACTGGTTTCAACTGGATTTAACTAGTTTCAAATGGTCTCAACTGGTTTCAACTGTTCTTGACTAGTTTCAACTGGTTTTAAATCGTTTCAACTGGTTTCAACTTTTTTTGAACTGGTCTCAACTGGTTAGAACTGGTCTCAACCGGTATGGACTAGTTTGAACTGATCTCAACTTATTTCAACTGGTCTCAACTGGTTTCAAGTGGTTTGATCCGTTCTCAACTGGTTTTAACTGGTTCCAACTGGTTTGAACTGGTCTCAACTGGTTTTAGCTGGTTTCAACTCCTTTGAACTGCTCTCAACTGGTTTTATCTGGTTTTAACTGGTTCAATGTATCTCAACTGGGTTCAACTAGTCTCAACTGGTTTTCACTGGTTTCTAGTACGTAATTTCAACTGATTTCAAGTGGTTTCAACTTGTTTGAAATGTCTAAACTGGTTTTAACAGGTTTTCACTGGTTTTCAACTGGTCTCTGTTTCTAACTAACTGATTTCAAGTAGGTTTAACTTTTTTCAACTGGTTTACACTGGTTTTAACTAGTTTCAAGTAATTTTAACAGGTTTCGATTGATCTAAACTGGTTTCAACTGATTTTGACTGGTTTCAACTGGCTTTAACTAGTTTCAAATGGTCTCAACTGGTTTCACGTATTCTTGACTAGTTTCAAATGGTTTTAACTCGTTTCAACTGGTTTCAACTTTTTTTGAACTGGTCTCAACTGGTTAGAACTGGTTTCCATCGGTATGGACTAGTTTCAACTGATCTCAAGTCATTTCAACTGGTGTCAACTAGTTTCAACTGGTTTGATCTGTTCTCAACTGGTTTTAACTGGTTTCAACTGGTTTGAACTGGTCTCAACTGGTTTTAGCTGGTTTCAACTGCTTTGAACTGGTCTCAACTGGTTTTAACTGGTTTTAACTGGTTCAATGTATCTCAACTGGGTTCAACTAGTCTCAACTGGTTTTCACTGGTTTCAAGTACGTAGTTTCAACTGATCTCAAGTGGTTTCATTTGGTATTCTCATTTCGTTATTTTGAGACATTGAAACGGCCTGGGCCATATTGGGGTGGGTATAAATGTGTAGCTTAAAATGATACCAACCTCATCTGACCACTCACATAGTGGCCCAGTCTGTAGGAGCCTGACAGTTAAAGTGGCAATGTAGGTGCTTCTTGCCATTTACAAAGGTCGCATATATAAAATGCTACATAACTTTGTAATGCCTTTATTTAAAAAAAGAAATACTAAAACGGCCTAGCCACATTTGCGTCTTTATAACTGTGTAGCTTTTACAAAGATCGCATATAAAATGATATATACATAACCTTATACTGCCTTTATTTCAAACAAACACTGAAACGGCCTGGGCCACATTGGGGTCGCTGTAAATGTGTAGCGTAGGATGTTAGCAACCTCATCTGACCACTCACATAGTGGCCCAGGCTGTAAAAGGGCCTGACAGTTAAAGTGACAATGTAGGTGTTTCCTGCCATTTACAAACGTTATATATAGAATGCTACATATCCTTGTATTTTCGTTATTTTCAGACATCGAAACGGCGTGGGCCACACTGGGGTCGGTATAAATGTGTAGCTTAGGAGGTTAGCAACCTCATCTGACCACTCACATAGTGGCCCAGGCCTTAGGGGCCTGACATTTAAAGTGGGGGTGGGGTAAGCAATTTGAACTGGTTTTAACTGGTCTCTATTTGTAACTGGTTTCAACTGGTTTTAAGTAGTAGTTTCAACATGTTTCAAATGGTCTCAACTGGTTTCAACTGTTCTTGACTAGTTTCACCTGGTTTCAGCTTTTTTTGAGCTGGTCTCAACTGGTTAGAACTGGTCTCAACCGGTATGGACTAGTTTTAACTGATCTCAAGTTATTTCAACTGGTCTCAACTGGTTTCAACTGGTTTCAAGCGGTTTTAACTAGTTTCAAGTAGTTTCAACATGTTTCAACTGATCTCATCTGGTTTCAACTGATTTTAACTGGTTTCAACTGGATTTAACTAGTTTCAAATGGTCTCAACTGGTTTCAACTGTTCTTGACTAGTTTCAACTGGTTTTAAATCGTTTCAACTGGTTTCAACTTTTTTTGAACTGGTCTCAACTGGTTAGAACTGGTCTCAACCGGTATGGACTAGTTTGAACTGATCTCAACTTATTTCAACTGGTCTCAACTGGTTTCAAGTGGTTTGATCCGTTCTCAACTGGTTTTAACTGGTTCCAACTGGTTTGAACTGGTCTCAACTGGTTTTAGCTGGTTTCAACTCCTTTGAACTGCTCTCAACTGGTTTTATCTGGTTTTAACTGGTTCAATGTATCTCAACTGGGTTCAACTAGTCTCAACTGGTTTTCACTGGTTTCAAGTACGTAATTTCAACTGATTTCAAGTGGTTTCAACTTGTTTGAAATGTCTAAACTGGTTTTAACAGGTTTTCACTGGTTTTCAACTGGTCTCTGTTTCTAACTAACTGATTTCAAGTAGGTTTAACTTTTTTCAACTGGTTTACACTGGTTTTAACTAGTTTCAAGTAATTTTAACAGGTTTCGATTGATCTAAACTGGTTTCAACTGATTTTGACTGGTTTCAACTGGCTTTAACTAGTTTCAAATGGTCTCAACTGGTTTCACGTATTCTTGACTAGTTTCAAATGGTTTTAACTCGTTTCAACTGGTTTCAACTTTTTTTGAACTGGTCTCAACTGGTTAGAACTGGTTTCCACCGGTATGGACTAGTTTCAACTGATCTCAAGTCATTTCAACTGGTCTCAACTAGTTTCAACTGGTTTGATCTGTTCTCAACTGGTTTTAACTGGTTTCAACTGGTTTGAACTGGTCTCAACTGGTTTTAGCTGGTTTCAACTGCTTTGAACTGGTCTCAACTGGTTTTAACTGGTTTTAACTGGTTCAATGTATCTCAACTGGGTTCAACTAGTCTCAACTGGTTTTCACTGGTTTCAAGTACGTAGTTTCAACTGATCTCAAGTTTTTTCATTTGGTTTCAACTGGTTTTAACAGGTTTTCAATAATTTTCAACTGGTCTCTGTCTCTAACTAACTGATTTCAGATACTTTTAACCTTTTTCAACTGGTTTCAACTGGTTTTAACTAGTTTCAAATAATTTTAACAGGTTTCGACTGATCTAAACTGGTTTCAACTGATTTTTACTGGTTTCAACTGGTTTTAACTAGATTCAAATGGTCTCAACTGGTTTCAACTATTCTTGACTAGTTTCAACTGGTTTTAACTCGTTTCAACTGCTTCCAACTTTTTTTGAACTGGTCTCAACTGGTTAGAACTGGTCTCAACCGGTATGGTCTAGTTTCAACTGATCTCAAGTTATTTCAACTGGTCTCAACTGGTTTCAACTGGTTTGATCTGTTCTCAACTGGTTTTAACTGGTTTCAACTGGTTTGAACTGGTCTCAACTGGTTTTAGCTGGTTTCAACTGTTTTGAACTGGTCTCAACTCGTTTTAACTGGTTCAATGTATCTCAACTGGGTTCAACTAGTCTCAACTGGTTTTCACTGGTTTCAAGTACGTAGTTTCAACTGATCTCAAGTGGTTTCATTTGGTTTCAACTGGTTTCAACTTGTTTGAAATGTCTAAACTGGTTTTAACAGGTTTTCACTGGTTTTCAACTGGTCTCTGTTTCTAACTAACTGGTTTCAAGTAGTTTTAACGTTTTTCAACTGGTTTCAACTGGTTTTAACTAGTTTCAAGTAATTTTAACAGGTTTCGACTGATCTAAACTGGTTTCAACTGATTTTGACTGGTTTCAACTGGTTTTATTTAGTTTCAAATGGTCTCAACTGGTTTCACGTATTCTTGACTAGTTTCAAATGGTTTTAACTCGTTTCAACTGGTTTCAACTTTTTTTGAACTGGTCTCAACTGGTTAGAACTGGTTTCCACCGGTATGGACTAGTTTCAACTGATCTCAAGTCATTTCAACTGGTCTCAACTAGTTTCAACTGGTTTGATCTGTTCTCAACTGGTTTTACTGGTTTCAACTGGTTTGAACTGGTCTCAACTGGTTTTAGCTGGTTTCAACTGCTTTCAACTGGTCTCAACTGGTTTTAACTGGTTTTAACTGGTTCAATGTATCTCAACTGGGTTCAACTAGTCTCAACTGGTTTTCACTGGTTTTTAAGTACGTAGTTTCAACTGATCTCAAGTGGTTTCATTTGGTTTCAACTGGTTTTAACAGGTTTTCACTGGTTTTCAACTGGTCTCTGTTTCTAACTAACTGATTTCAAATAGGTTTAACTTTTTTCAACTGGTTTCAACTGGTTTTAACTAGTTTCAAATAATTTTAACAGGTTTCGATTGATCTAAACTGGTTTCAACTGATTTTTACTGGTTTCAACTGGTTTCAACTGGTTTTAACTAGTTTCAAATGGTCTCAACTTGTTTCAACTATTCTTGACTAGTTTCAACTGGTTTTAACTCGTTTCAACTGGTTCCAACTTTTTTTGAACTGGTCTCAACTGGTTAGAACTGGTCTCAACCGGTATGGTCTAGTTTCAACTGATCTCAAGTTATTTCAACTGGTCTCAACTGGTTTCAACTGGTTTGATCTGTTCTCAACTGGTTTTAACTGGTTTCAACTGGTTTGAACTGGTCTCAACTGGTTTTAGCTGGTTTCAACTGCTTTGAACTGGTCTCAACTCGTTTCAACTGGTTCAATGTATCTCAACCGGGTTCAACTAGTCTCAACTGGTTTTCACTGGTTTCAAGTACGTAGTTTCAACTGATCGCAAGTGGTTT
Organism: Diadema antillarum; assembly: GCF_040938485.1. NCBI lineage: Eukaryota > Metazoa > Echinodermata > Echinoidea > Diadematoida > Diadematidae > Diadema > Diadema antillarum. Next base: position 108,398 of record NW_027273054.1, read on the forward strand.
CATTTGGTTTCAACTGGTTTCAACTTGTTTGAAATGTCTAAACTGGTTTTAACAGGTTTTATCTGGTTTTAACTGGTTCAATGTATCTCAACTGGGTTCAACTAGTCTCAACTGGTTTTCACTGGTTTCAAGTACGTAATTTCAACTGATTTCAAGTGGTTTCAACTTGTTTGAAATGTCTAAACTGGTTTTAACAGGTTTTCACTGGTTTTCAACTGGTCTCTGTTTCTAACTAACTGATTTCAAGAGGGTTTAACTTTTTTCAACTGGTTTACACTGGTTTTAACTAGTTTCAAGTAATTTTAACAGGTTTCGATTGATCTAAACTGGTTTCAACTGATTTTGACTGGTTTCAACTGGTTTTAACTAGTTTCGAATGGTCTCAACTGGTTTCACGTATTCTTGACTAGTTTCAAATGGTTTTAACTCGTTTCAACTGGTTTCAACTTTTTTTGAACTGGTCTCAACTGGTTAGAACTGGTTTCCACCGGTATGGACTAGTTTCAACTGATCTCAAGTCATTTCAACTGGTCTCAACTAGTTTCAACTGGTTTGATCTGTTCTCAACTTGTTTTAACTGGTTTCAACTGGTTTGAACTGGTCTCAACTGGTTTTAGCTGGTTTCAACTGCTTTGAACTGGTCTCAACTGGTTTTAACTGGTTTTAACTGGTTCAATGTATCTCAACTGGGTTCAACTAGTCTCAACTGGTTTTCACTGGTTTCAAGTACGTAGTTTCAACTGATCTCAAGTTTTTTCATTTGGTTTCAACTGGTTTTAACAGGTTTTCAATAATTTTCAACTAGTCTCTGTCTCTAACTAACTGATTTCAGATAGGTTTAACCTTTTTCAACTGGTTTCAACTGGTTTTAACTAGTTTCAAATAATTTTAACAGGTTTCGACTGATCTAAACTGGTTTCAACTGATTTTTACTGGTTTCAACTGGTTTCAACTGGTTTTAACTAGTTTCAAATGGTCTCAACTGGTTTCAACTATTCTTGACTAGTTTCAACTGGTTTTAACTCGTTTCAACTGCTTCCAACTTTTTTTGAACTGGTCTCAACTGGTTAGAACTGGTCTCAACCGGTATGGTCTAGTTTCAACTGATCTCAAGTTATTTCAACTGGTCTCAACTGGTTTCAACTGGTTTGATCTGTTCTCAACTGGTTTTAACTGGTTTCAACTGGTTTGAACTGGTCTCAACTGGTTTTAGCTGGTTTCAACTGCTTTGAACTGGTCTCAACTCGTTTTAACTGGTTCAATGTATCTCAACTGGGTTCAACTAGTCTCAACTGGTTTTCACTGGTTTCAAGTACGTAGTTTCAACTGATCTCAAGTGGTTTCATTTGGTTTCAACTGGTTTCAACTTGTTTGAAATGTCTAAACTGGTTTTAACAGGTTTTCACTGGTTTTCAACTGGTCTCTGTTTCTAACTAACTGGTTTCAAGTACTTTTAACTTTTTTCAACTGGTACTTTTAACTTTTTTCAACTGGTTTCCACTGGTTTTAACTAGTTTCAAGTAATTTTAACAGGTTTCGACTGATCTAAACTGGTTTCAACTGATTTTGACTGGTTTCAACTGGTTTTAACTGATTTTAACTAGTTTCCACTGGTCTCATCTGGTTTCAACTGTTCTCGATTTTTTTCAACTTTTTTTTACACGGTTTAAACTGGTCTCAACTGGTTTTAACTGGTTTCAACTTCTTTCCTTGATATTCATCTTTGCATTCATCCAGGTTTGATTTATCTTTTTTTTTCAATTTGCATTTCTTTATAGTAATTGCTTTCATCATTTCTTTTCAAACTTATCCATCTCTCCCTTGCTTTCCTTTATAATACAAGTTTCTCTTCTTCCCTTCCATTGTCTTTTAATGAACGCTGTATTTTGTAAACCTTTTGTTTTTGTGGGTTGAACTTTTTGAATACTTGAGATCAGTTGAAACTAGTTGACACCAGTTGAACCCAGTTAAAACCAGTTTAACTAGATGAAACCAGTTAAAACCAGTTAAGATCAGTTCAATTCAGTTGAAACCAGATGAAACCAGTTAAAACCAGTTGAGACTAGTTCAAACCAGTTGAAACCAGTTGAGAAATTAGTGTGCGTAATGAGTCTCTGCATTATAACGGTGATGAAATCAAATTAGTCCATACTGAAAGTTTCATTGAATTCCCAGTAAATTAGGTATTTGGCAGTAACAACGCAAAGTAAAGAAACATCGGGCAGTATATTCGATGTGTTGTACAAGGAGAGAAAATTCCTTGTATTTGCTATGTCGATTTTTGTTACTCGCTAGAAATCCGGGGAAGGTTCGACGAAATAAAGAATCTGTTATTGGGGAAATCGTACATTACATTGCCAACGGGATTGAAACCATTTCCAAAGTAAAACCGTCAAATTTTCGTGCAAGGGAAACGAAATCATTGGTTTTCAAAAAAACAGGATGTTATGAATTCAAGTGAATGATAAATGACCAATTTAAGATGCTTGATAGTCTAGTTACTCGCAGCTTACCACAAGTACCAAAGTATTTAAAAGTAATAGAACGAATGAAATGCCTTTTTCCTTCTAACTCTTTAATTGCGCGTCCTATGGTTTCTTATTTTTGCGTCATTTGCGTCATTAGTAAATGACGCAATGTATTGAAAATTATTCGTAACAAAGCCGTCAATTTTGTCAATCTGATTGCAAAGCTATTTTGTTCCAAAGAAACAAAACTTTCATTTCTTATTATGACGGAATTGAGAAGTTTAAAAGAAACTTTAAGAAACTTCAGGAACTTCAAGAAAGAGTATGTTACGGAATTAAGTGACTGATAAATGACCGTTTTAAGATGCTTGATAGTCTAATTACTGGCAGTTTAAAACAAGTACCAAAGTATTTGAAAGCAGCAGAAGGAATGAAATGTCTTTTTTCTTCTTGATCTTTAATCTCGTGTGCTATGGTTTGTTATCTTTGCGTCATTACTACAAATGACGCAATGTATTGAAAATGATTTGTAACAAACCCGTCAATTTTGTCAATCTGATTAAAAAGCTATTTTGTTCGTTATTGGTTAAATCGTACCGTTACATTGCAAACGGGTGGGAGTTCGTTTACAACGTAAAACCGTCAAATTTTCCTGCAAGGTTAAACGAAATCATTGGTTTTCAAGAAACAGTATGTAATGAGACCAAGTCACTGATAAATGACCAATTTAGGATGCTTGATAGTCTAATCATTTGAAGTTTGAAACAAGTACCAAAGTATTTGAAAGTAGCAGAAGGAATGAAATGTCTTTTTCTTCTTAATCTTTAATCGCTTGTCTTTGCGTCATTACTACTAATGACGCAATGTATTGAAAATGATTTCTAACAAACTCGTCAATTTTGTCAATATGATTACAAAGCTATTTTGTTCAAAAGAAACAAAAACTTTCATTTCTTGTTATGGCGGAAATCAGAAATTAAAAAAAAAAACTTAAGAAACTTCAGGAACTTCAAGAAAGAGTATGTTATGAAATCAAATGACTGATAAATGACCAATTTAAGATGCTTGATAGTCTAATTAATTGAAGTTTGAAACGAGTACCAAACTACTTGAGAGTAGAAGAATGAATAAAATGTCTTTTTTCTTGTGATCTTTAATCGCGTGTGCTATGGTTTCTTATTTTTGTGTCATTACTACTAATGACGCAATGTATTGAAAATGATTTGTAACACACCCGTCAATTTTGTCAATCTGATTGCAAAGCTATTTTGTTCAAAAGAAACAAAACTTTCATTTTTTATTATGACGGAATTCAGAAGTTTAAAATAAACTTGAATTTCAAAAAAGAGTGTATTATGAAATCAAGTGACTGACAACTGAGCAATTTAAGATGCTTGACAGTCTAATTACTTTAATTTGAAACAAGTACCAAAGTATTTGAAAATAGCAGAATGAATAAAATGTCTTTTTTTCTTCTTGATCTTTAATGGCGTGTGCTATGGTTTCTTATCTTTGCGACATTACTACTAATGTATGACGCAATGTATTGAAAACGATTTGTAACAAACCCGTCAATTTTGTCAATCTGGTTCCAAAGCTATTTTGTTCGTTATTGGTTAAATCGTACATTACATTGCAAACGAGTGGGAGTTCGTTTGCAACGTAAAACCGTCAAATTTTCGTGCAAGGTAAGCGATATCATTGGTTTTCAAGAAAGAGTATGTTATGAAATCAAGTGACTGATTAATGACCAATTTAAGATGCTTGATAGTCTAATCATTTGCAGTTTGAAACAAGTACCAAACTATTTGAAAGTAGCAGAAGGAATGAAATGTCTTTTTTCTTCTTAATATTTAATCGCGTGTGCTATGGTTTCTTATATTTGCGTCATTACTACTAATGACGCAATGTATTGAAAATGATTTTTAACAAACCCGTCAATATTGTCAAACTAATTAGAAAGCTAATTTGTTCAAAAGAAACAAAATTGTCATTTCTTATAATGACGTAATTCAGAAGTAGAAAAGAAACTAAGAAACTTCAGGAACTTCAAGAAAGCGTATGTTAGGAAATCAAGTGACACAATGTATTGAAATGTAATGTATCAGTATAAATGACCAGTATAAATCGGTATAAATATATAGCTTGGGATGTTAACAACGTCATCTGACCACTCACAGGCCGTAAGGGCCTGACAGTTAAAGTGACAATATAGGTTTTCTTGCACTTTACAAACGTTATGATATATCAAATGCTACATATCCTTGTATTTTCGTTATTTTGAGACATTGAAACGGCCTGGGCCATATTGGGGTGGGTATAAATGTGTAGCTTAAAATGATACCAACCTCATCTGACCACTCACATAGTGGCCCAGTCTGTAGGAGCCTGACAGTTAAAGTGGCAATGTAGGTGCTTCTTGCCATTTACAAAGGTCGCATATATAAAATGCTACATAACTTTGTAATGCCTTTATTTAAAAAAAGAAATACTAAAACGGCCTAGCCACATTTGCGTCGGAATAACTGTGTAGCTTTTACAAAGATCGCATATAAAATGATATATACATAACCTTATGCTGCCTTTATTTCAAACAAACACTGAAACGGCCTGGGCCACATTGGGGTCGCTGTAAATGTGTAGCGTAGGATGTTAGCAACCTCATCTGACCACTCACATAGTGGCCCAGGCTGTAAAAGGGCCTGACAGTTAAAGTGACAATGTAGGTGTTTCCTGCCATTTACAAACGTTATATATAAAATGCTACATATCCTTGTATTTTCGTTATTTTCAGACATTGAAACGGCGTGGGCCACACTGGGGTCGGTATAAATGTGTAGCTTAGGAGGTTAGCAACCTCATCTGACCACTCACATAGTGGCCCAGGCCTTAGGGGCCTGACATTTAAAGTGGGGGTGGGTAAGCAATTTCAACTGGTTTCAACTGGTCTCTATTTGTAACTGGTTTCAACTTGTTTTAACTAGTTTCAAGTAGTTTCAACATGTTTCAACTGATCTCAACTGGTTTCAACTGATTTTAACTGGTTTCAACTGGTTTTAACTAGTTTCAAATGGTCTCAACTGGTTTCAACTGTTCTTGACTAGGTTCAACTGGTTTTAACTCGTTTCAACTTTTTTTGAACTGGTCTCAACCGGTATGGTCTAGTTTCAACTGATCTCAAGTTATTTCAACTGGTCTAAACTGGTTTCAACTGGTTTGATCTGTTCTCAACTGGTTTTAACTGGTTTCAACTGGTTTGAACTGGTCTCAACTGTTTTTAGCTGGTTTCAACTGCTTTGAACTGGTCTCAACTGGTTTTAACTTGTTTTAACTGGTTCAATGTATCTCAACTGGGTTCAACTAGTCTCAACTGGTTTTCACTGGTTTCAAGTACGTAGTTTCAACTGATCTCAAGTGGTTTCATTTGGTTTCAACTGGTTTCAACTTGTTTGAAATGTCTAAACTGGTTTTAACAGGTTTTCACTGGTTTTCAACTGGTCTCTGTTTCTAACTAACTGGTTTCAAGTAGTTTTAACTTTTTTCAACTGGTTTCCACTGGTTTTAACTAGTTTCAAGTAATTTTAACAGGTTTCGACTGATCTAAACTGGTTTCAACTGATTTTGACTGGTTTCAACTGGTTTTAACTGATTTTAACTAGTTTCCACTGGTCTCATCTGGTTTCAACTGTTCTCGATTTTTTTCAACTTTTTTTACACGGTTTAAACGGGTCTCAACTGGTTTTAACTGGTTTCAACTTCTTTCCTTGATATTCATCTTTGCATTCATCCAGGTTTGATTTATCTATTTTTTTCAATTTGCATTTCTTTATAGCAATTGCTTTCATCATTTCTTTTCAAACTTATCCATCTCTCCCTTGCTTTCCTTTATAATACAAGTTTCTCTTCTTCCCTTCCATTTTCTTTTAATGAACGCTGTATTTTGTAAACCTTTTGTTTTTGTGGGTTGAACTTTTTGAATACTTGAGATCAGTTGAAACTAGTTGACACCAGTTGAACCCAGTTAAAACCAGTTTAACTAGATGAAACCAGTTAAAACCAGTTGAGATCAGTTCAATTCAGTTGAAACCAGTTAAAACCAGTTGAGACTAGTTCAAACCAGTTGAAACCAGTTGAGAAATTAGTGTGAGTAATGAGTCTCGGCATTATAACGGTGATGAAATAAAATTAGTCAATACTGAAAGTTTCATTGAATTCCCAGTAAATTAGGTATTTGGCAGTAACAACGCAAAGTAAAGAAACATCGGGCAGTATATTCGATGTGTTGTACAAGGAGAGAAAATTCCTTGTATTTGTTATGTCGATTTTTGTTACTCGCTAGAAATCCGGGGAAGGTTCGACCAAATAAAGAATCTGTTATTGGGGAAATCGTACATTACATTGCCAACGGGATTGAAACCATTTCCAAAGTAAAACCGTCAAATTTTCGTGCAAGGGAAACGAAATCATTGGTTTTCAAAAAAACAGGATGTTATGAACTCAAGTGAATGATAAATGACCAATTTAAGATGCTTGATAGTCTAGTTACTCGCAGCTTGCCACAAGTACCAAAGTATTCAAAAGTAATAGAACGAATGAAATGCCTTTTTCCTTCTAACTCTTTAATTGCGCGTCCTACGGTTTCTTATTTTTGCGTCATTTGCGTCATTAGTAAATGACGCAATGTATTGAAAATTATTCGTAACAAAGCCGTCAATTTTGTCAATCTGATTACAAAGCTATTTTGTTCAAAAGAAACAAAACTTTCATTTCTTATTATGACGGAATTGAGAAGTTTAAAAGAAACTTTAAGAAACTTCAGGAACTTCAAGAAAGAGTATGTTACGGAATTAAGTGACTGATAAATGACCGTTTTAAGATGCTTGATAGTCTAATTACTGGCAGTTTAAAACAAGTACCAAAGTATTTGAAAGCAGCAGAAGGAATGAAATGTGTTTTTTCTTCTTGATCTTTAATCTCGTGTGCTATGATTTCTTATCTTTGCGTCATTACTACAAATGACGCAATGTATTGAAAATGATTTGTAACAAACCCGTCAATTTTGTCAATCTGATTAAAAAGCTATTTTGTTCAAAAGAAACAAAAACTTTCATTGCTTGTTATGGCGGAAATCAGAAATTTAAAAAAAAACTTAAGAAACTTCAGGAACTTCAAGAAAGAGTATGTTATGAAATCAAATGACTGATAAATGACCAATTTAAGATGCTTGATAGTCTAATTAATTGCAGTTTGAAACGAGTACCAAACTACTTGAGAGTAGAAGAATGAATAAAATGTCTTTTTTCTTGTGATCTTTAATCGCGTGTGCTATGGTGTCTTATCTTTGCGTCATTACTACTAATGACGCAATACGTCATTACTACTAATGACGCAATGTATTGAAAATGATTTGTAACACACCCGTCAATTTTGTCAATCTGATTGCAAAGCTATTTTGTTCAAAAGAAACAAAACTTTCATTTTTTATTATGACGGAATTGAGAAGTTTAAAATAAACTTGAATTTCAAAAAAGAGTGTATTATGAAATCAAGTGACTGACAACTGAGCAATTTAAGATGCTTGACAGTCTAATTACTTTAATTTGAAACAAGTACCAAAGTATTTGAAAATAGCAGAATGAATAAAATGTCTTTTTTTCTTCTTGAGCTTTAATGGCGTGTGCTATGGTTTCTTATCTTTGCGACATTACTACTAATGTATGACGCAATGTATTGAAAACGATTTGTAAGAAACCCGTCAATTTTGTCAATCTGGTTCCAAAGCTATTTTGTTCGTTATTGGTTAAATCGTACATTACATTGCCAACGGGATTAAAACCATTTCCAAAGTAAAACCGTCAAATATTCGTGCAAGGGAAACGAAATCATTGGTTTTCAAAAAAACAGGATGTTATGAATTCAAGTGAATGATAAATGACCAATTTAAGATGCTTGATAGTCTAGTTACTCGCAGCTTGCCACAAGTACCAAAGTATTTAAAAGTAATAGAACGAATGAAATGCCTTTTTCCTTCTAACTCTTTAATTGCGCGTCCTATGGTTTCTTATTTTTGCGTCATTTGCGTCATTAGTAAATGACGCAATGTATTGAAAATTATTCGTAACAAAGCCGTCAATTTTGTCATTCTGATTACAAAGCTATTTTGTTCAAAAGAAACAAAACTTTCATTTCTTATTATGACGGAATTGAGAAGTTTAAAAGAAACTTGAAGAAACTTCAGGAACTTCAAGAAAGAGTATGTTAAGGAATTAAGTGACTGATAAATGACCGTTTTAAGATGCTTGATAGTCTAATTACTGGCAGTTTAAAACAAGAACCAAAGTATTTGAAAGCAGCAGAAGGAATGAAATGTCTTTTTTCTTCTTGATCTTTAATCTCGTGTGCTATGGTTTCTTATCTTTGCGTCATTACTACAAATGACGCAATGTATTGAAAATGATTTGTAACAAACTCGTCAATTTTGTCAATCTGATTCCAAAGCTATTTTGTTCGTTATTGGTTAAATCGTACCATTACATTGCAAACGGGTGGGAGTTCGTTTACAACGTAAAACCGTCAAATTTTCCTGCAAGGTTAAACGAAATCATTGGTTTTCAAGAAACAGTATGTAATGAGACCAAGTCACTGATAAATGACCAATTTAGGATGCTTGATAGTCTAATCATTTGAAGTTTGAAACAAGTACCAAAGTATTTGAAAATAGCAGAATGAATAAAATGTCTTTTTTCTTCTTGACCTTTAATGGCGTGTGCTATGGTTTCTTATCTTTGCGACATTACTACTAATGTATGACGCAATGTATTGAAAACGATTTGTAAGAAACCCGTCAATTTTGTCAATCTGGTTGCAAAGCTATTTTGTTCGTTATTGGTTAAATCGTACATTACATTGCAAAAGGGTGGGAGTTCGTTTGAAACGTAAAACCATCAAATTTTCGTGCAAGGTAAGCGAATCATTGGTTTTCAAGAAAGAGTATTTTATGAAATCAAGTGACTGATTAATGACCAATTTAAGATGCTTGATAGTCTAATCATTTGCAGTTTGAAACAAGTACCAAACTATTTGAAAGTAGCAGAAGGAATGAAATGTCTTTTTTCTTCTTAATATTTAATCGCGAGTGCTATGGTACCTTATATTTGCGTCATTACTACTAATGACGCAATGTATTGAAAATGATTTTTAACAAACCCGTCAATATTGTCAAACTAATTAGAAAGCTATTTTGTTCAAAAGAAACAAAATTGTCATTTCTTATAATGACGTAATTCAGAAGTTGAAAAGAAACTAAGAAACTTCAGGAACTTCAAGAAAGCGTATGTTAGGAAATCAAGTGACACAACGTATTGAAATGTAATGTATCAGTATAAATGACCAGTATAAATCGGTATAAATATATAGCTTGGGATGTTAACAACGTCATCTGACCACTCACATAGTGGCCCAGGCCGTAAGGGCCTGACAGTTAAAGTGACAATATAGGTTTTCTTGCACTTTACAAACGTTATGATATATCAAATGCTACATATCCTTGTATTTTCGTTATTTTGAGACATTGAAACGGCCTGGGCCATATTGGGGTGGGTATAAATGTGTAGCTTAAAATGATACCAACCTCATCTGACCACTCACATAGTGGCCCAGTCTGTAGGAGCCTGACAGTTAAAGTGGCAATGTAGGTGCTTCTTGCCATTTACAAAGGTCGCATATATAAAATGCTACATAACTTTGTAATGCCTTTATTTAAAAAAAGAAGTACTAAAACGGCCTAGCCACATTTGCGTCTTTATAACTGTGTAGCTTTTACAAAGATCGCATATAAAATGATATATACATAACCTTATACTGCCTTTATTTCAAACAAACACTGAAACGGCCTGGGCCACATTGGGGTCGCTGTAAATGTGTAGCGTAGGATGTTAGCAACCTCATCTGACCACTCACATAGTGGCCCAGGCTGTAAAAGGGCCTGACAGTTAAAGTGACAATGTAGGTGTTTCCTGCCATTTACAAACGTTATATATAAAATGCTACATATCCTTGTATTTTCGTTATTTTCAGACATCGCAACGGCGTGGGCCACACTGGGGTCGGTATAAATGTGTAGCTTAGGAGGTTAGCAACCTCATCTGACCACTCACATAGTGGCCCAGGCCTTAGGGGCCTGACATTTAAAGTGGGGGTGGGGTAAGCAATTTCAACTGGTCTCTATTTGTAACTGGTTTCAACTGGTTTTAACTAGTTTCAAGTAGTTTCAACATGTTTCAACTGATCTCAACTGGTTTCAACTGATTTTAACTGGTTTCAACTGGTTTTAACTAGTTTCAAATGGTCTCAACTGGTTTCAACTGTTCTTGACTAGTTTCAACTGGTTTTAACTCGTTTCAAGTGGTTTCAACTTTTTTTGAACTGGTCTCAACTGGTTAGAACTGGTCTCAACCGGTATGGACTAGTTTTAACTGATCTCAAGTTATTTCAACTGGTCTCAACTGGTTTGAACTGGTTTGATCTGTTCTCAACTGGTTTTAACTGCTTTCAAGTGGTTTTAACTAGTTTCAAGTAGTTTCAACATGTTTCAACTGATCTCAACTGGTTTCAACTGATTTTAACTGGTTTCAACTGGTTTTAACTAGTTTCAAATGGTCTCAACTGGTTTCAACTGGTTTTAACTCGTTTCAACTGGTTTCGGCTTTTTTTTGAACTGGTGTCAACTGGTTAGAACTGGTCTCAACCGGTATGGACTAGTTTGAACTGATCTCAACTTATTTCAACTGGTCTCAACTGGTTTCAACTGGTTTGATCCGTTCTCAACTGGTTTTAACTGGTTTCAACTGGTTTGAACTGGTGTCAACTGGTTTTAGCTGGTTTCAACTGTTTTGAACTGGTCTCAACTGGTTTTATCTGGTTTTATCTGGTTCAATGTATCTCAAATGGGTTCAACTAGTCTCAACTGGTTTTCACTGGTTTCAAGTACGTAGTTTCAACTGATTTCAAGTGGTTTCAACTTGTTTGAAATGTCTAAACTGGTTTTAACAGGTTTTCACTGGTTTTCAACTGGTCTCTGTTTCTAACTAACTGATTTCAAGTAGGTTTAACTTTTTTCAACTGGTTTACACTGGTTTTAACTAGTTTCAAGTAATTTTAACAGGTTTCGATTGATCTAAACTGGTTTCAACTGATTTTGACTGGTTTCAACTGGTTTTAACTAGTTTCAAATGGTCTCAACTGGTTTCACGTATTCTTGACTAGTTTCAAATGGTTTTAACTCGTTTCAACTGGTTTCAACTTTTTTTGAACTGGTCTCAACTGGTTAGAACTGGTTTCCACCGGTATGGACTAGTTTCAACTGATCTCAAGTCATTTCAACTGGTCTCAACTAGTTTCAACTGGTTTGATCTGTTCTCAACTGGTTTTACTGGTTTCAACTGGTTTGAACTGGTCTCAACTGGTTTTAGGTGGTTTCAACTGCTTTCAACTGGTCTCAACTGGTTTTAACTGGTTTTAACTGGTTCAATGTATCTCAACTGGGTTCAACTAGTCTCAACTGGTTTTCACTGGTTTCAAGTACGTAGTTTCAACTGATCTCAAGTGGTTTCATTTGGTTTCAACTGCTTTTAACAGGTTTTCACTGGTTTTCAACTGGTCTCTTTTTCTAACTAACTGATTTCAAATAGGTTAAACTTTTTTCAAATGGTTTCAACTGGTTTTAACTAGTTTCAAATAATTTTAACAGGTTTCGACTGATCTAAACTGGTTTCAACTGATTTTGACTGGTTTCAACTGGTTTCAACTGGTTTTAACTAGTTTCAAATGGTCTCAACTGGTTTCAACTATTCTTGACTAGTTTCAACTGGTTTTAACTCGTTTGAACTGGTTCCAACTTTTTTTGAACTGGTCTCAACTGGTTAGAACTGGTCTCAACCGGTATGGTCTAGTTTCAACTGATCTCAACTTATTTCAACTGGTCTCAACTAGTTTCAACTGGTTTGATCTGTTCTCAACTGGTTTTAACTGGTTTCAACTGGTTTGAACTGGTCTCAACTGGTTTTAGCTGGTTTCAACTGCTTTGAACTGGTCTCAACTGGTTTTAACTGGTTCAATGTATCTCAACTGGGTTCAACTAGTCTCAACTGGTTTTCATTGGTTTCAAGTACGTAGTTTCAACTGATCTCAAGTGGTTTCATTTGGTTTCAACTGGTTTCAACTTGTTTGAAATGTCTAAACTGGTTTTAACAGGTTTTCACTGGTTTTCAACTGGCTCTGTTTCTAACTAACTGGTTTCAAGTAGTTTTAACTTTTTTCAACTGGTTTCAACTGGTTTTAACTAGTTTCAAGTAATTTTAACAGGTTTCGACTGATCTAAAGTGGTTTCAACTGATTTTGACTGGTTTCAACTGGTTTGAACTGATTTTAACTAGTTTCCACTGGTCTCATCTGGTTTCAACTGTTCTCGATTTTTTTCAACTTTTTTTACACGGTTTAAACTGGTCTCAACTGGTTTTAACTGGTTTCAACTTCTTTCCTTGATATTCATCTTTGCATTCATCCAGGTTTGATTTATCTTTTTTTTTCAATTTGCATTTCTTTATAGTAGTTGCTTTCATCATTTCTTTTCAAACTTATCCATCTCTCCCTTGCTTTCCTTTATAATACAAGTTTTTCTTCTTCCCTTCCATTGTCTTTTAATTAACGCTCTATTTTGTAAACCTTTTGTTTTTGTGGGTTGAACTTTTTGAATCCTTGAGATCAGTTGAAACTAGTTGACACCAGTTGAACCCAGTTAAAACCAGTTTAACTAGATGAAACCAGTTAAAACCAGTTGAGATCAGTTCAATTCAGTTGAAACCAGATGAAACCAGTTAAAACCAGTTGAGACTAGTTCAAACCAGTTGAAACCAGTTGAGAAATTAGTGTGCGTAATGAGTCTCGGCATTATAACGGTGATGAAATCAAATTAGTCCATACTGAAAGTTTCATTGAATTCCCAGTAAATTGGGTATTTGGCAGTAACAACGCAAAGTAAAGAAACATCGGGCAGTATATTCGATGTCTTGTACAAGGAGAGAAAATTCCTTGTATTTGTTTTGTCGATTTTTGTTACTCGCTAGAAATCCGGGGAAGGTTCGACCAAATAAAGAATCTGTTATTGGGGAAATCGTACATTACATTGCCAACGGGATTGAAACCATTTCCAAAGTAAAACCGTCAAATTTTCGTGCAAGGGAAACGAAATCATTGGTTTTCAAAAAAACAGGATGTTATGAATTCAAGTGAATGATAAATGACCAATTTAAGATGCTTGATAGTCTAGTTACTCGCAGCTTGCCACAAGTACCAAAGTATCTAAAAGTAATAGAACGAATGAAATGCCTTTTTCCTTCTAACTCTTTAATTGCGCGTCCTATGGTTTCCTATTTTTGCGTCATTTGCGTCATTAGTAAATGACGCAATGTATTGAAAATTATTCGTAACAAAGCCGTCAATTTTGTCAATCTGATTACAAAGCTATTTTGTTCCAAAGAAACAAAACTTTCATTTCTTATTATGACGGAATTGAGAAGTTTAAAAGAAACTTGAAGAAACTTCAGGAACTTCAAGAAAGAGTATGTTACGGAATTAAGTGACTGATAAATGACCGTTTTAAGATGCTTGATAGTCTAATTACTGGCAGTTTAAAACAAGTACCAAAGTATTTGAAAGCAGCAGAAGGAATGAAATGTGTTTTTTCTTCTTGATCTTTAATCTCGTGTGCTATGGTTTCTTATCTTTGCGTCATTACTACAAATGACGCAATGTATTGAAAATGATTTGTAACAAACCCGTCAATTTTGTCAATCTGATTACAAAGCTATTTTGTTCGTTATTGGTTAAATCGTACCATTACATTGCAAACGGGTGGGAGTTCGTTTACAACGTAAAACCGTCAAATTTTCCTGCAAGGTTAAACGAAATCATTGGTTTTCAAGAAACAGTATGTAATGAGACCAAGTCACTGATAAATGACCAATTTAGGATGCTTGATAGTCTAATCATTTGAAGTTTGAAACAAGTACCAAAGTATTTGAAAGTAGCAGAAGGAATGAAATGTCTTTTTCTTCTTAATCTTTAATCGCTTGTCTTTGCGTCATTACTACTAATGACGCAATGTATTGAAAATGATTTCTAACAAACCCGTCAATTTTGTCAATCTGATTACAAAGCTATTTTGTTCAAAAGAAACAAAAACTTTCATTTCTTGTTATGGCGGAAATCAGAAATTTAAAAAAAAATTTAAGAAACTTCAGGAACTTCAAGAAAGAGTATGTTATGAAATCAAATGACTGATAAATGACCAATTTAAGATGCTTGATAGTCTAATTAATTGCAGTTTGAAACGAGTACCAAACTACTTGAGAGTAGAAGAATGAATAAAATGTCTTTTTTCTTGTGATCTTTAATCGCGTGTGCTATGGTTTCTTATTTTTGTGTCATTACTACTAATGACGCAATGTATTGAAAATGATTTGTAACACACCCGTCAATTTTGTCAATCTGATTGCAAAGCTATTTTGTTCAAAAGAAACAAAACTTTCATTTTTTATTATGACGGAATTCAGAAGTTTAAAATAAACTTGAATTTCAAAAAAGAGTGTATTATGAAATCAAGTGACTGACAACTGAGCAATTTAAGATGCTTGACAGTCTAATTACTTTAATTTGAAACAAGTACCAAAGTATTTGAAAATAGCAGAATGAATAAAATGTCTTTTTTCTTCTTGACCTTTAATGGCGTGTGCTATTGTTTCTTATCTTTGCGACATTACTACTAATGTATGACGCAATGTATTGAAAACGATTTGTAAGAAACCCGTCAATTTTGTCAATCTGGTTCCAAAGCTATTTTGTTCGTTATTGGTTAAATCGTACATTACATTGCAAACGGGTGGGAGTTCGTTTGCAACGTAAAACCATCAAATTTTCGTGCAAGGTAAGCGAATCATTGGTTTTCAAGAAAGAGTATGTTATGAAATCAAGTGACTGATTAATGACCAATTTAAGATGCTTGATAGTCTAATCATTTGCAGTTTGAAACAAGTACCAAACTATTTGAAAGTAGCAGAAGGAATGAAATGTCTTTTTTCTTCTTCATATTTAATCGCGAGTGCTATGGTTTCTTATATTTGCGTCATTACTACTAATGACGCAATGTATTGAAAATGATTTTTAACAAACCCGTCAATATTGTCAAACTAATTAGAAAGCTATTTTGTTCAAAAGAAACAAAATTGTCATTTCTTATAATGACGTAATTCAGAAGTTGAAAAGAAACTAAGAAACTTCAGGAACTTCAAGAAAGCGTATGTTAGGAAATCAAGTGACACAATGTATTGAAATGTAATGTATCAGTATAAATGACCAGTATAAATCGGTATAAATATATAGCTTGGGATGTTAACAACGTCATCTGACCACTCACATAGTGGCCCAGGCCGTAAGGGCCTGACAGTTAAAGTGACAATATAGGTTTTCTTGCACTTTACAAACGTTATGATATATCAAATGCTACATATCCTTGTATTTTCGTTATTTTGAGACATTGAAACGGCCTGGGCCATATTGGGGTGGGTATAAATGTGTAGCTTAAAATGATACCAACCTCATCTGACCACTCACATAGTGGCCCAGTCTGTAGGAGCCTGACAGTTAAAGTGGCAATGTAGGTGCTTCTTGCCATTTACAAAGGTCGCATATATAAAATGCTACATAACTTTGTAATGCCTTTATTTAAAAAAAGAAATACTAAAACGGCCTAGCCACATTTGCGTCTTTATAACTGTGTAGCTTTTACAAAGATCGCATATAAAATGATATATACATAACCTTATACTGCCTTTATTTCAAACAAACACTGAAACGGCCTGGGCCACATTGGGGTCGCTGTAAATGTGTAGCGTAGGATGTTAGCAACCTCATCTGACCACTCACATAGTGGCCCAGGCTGTAAAAGGGCCTGACAGTTAAAGTGACAATGTAGGTGTTT
This sequence comes from Diadema antillarum, assembly GCF_040938485.1. Taxonomy (NCBI): domain Eukaryota; kingdom Metazoa; phylum Echinodermata; class Echinoidea; order Diadematoida; family Diadematidae; genus Diadema; species Diadema antillarum. Next base: position 124,901 of record NW_027273054.1, read on the forward strand.
CCTGCCATTTACAAACGTTATATATAGAATGCTACATATCCTTGTATTTTCGTTATTTTCAGACATCGAAACGGCGTGGGCCACACTGGGGTCGGTATAAATGTGTAGCTTAGGAGGTTAGCAACCTCATCTGACCACTCACATAGTGGCCCAGGCCTTAGGGGCCTGACATTTAAAGTGGGGGTGGGGTAAGCAATTTGAACTGGTTTCAACTGGTCTCTATTTGTAACTGGTTTCAACTGGTTTTAAGTAGTAGTTTCAACATGTTTCAAATGGTCTCAACTGGTTTCAACTGTTCTTGACTAGTTTCACCTGGTTTCAGCTTTTTTTGAGCTGGTCTCAACTGGTTAGAACTGGTCTCAACCGGTATGGACTAGTTTTAACTGATCTCAAGTTATTTCAACTGGTCTCAACTGGTTTCAACTGGTTTGATCTGTTCTCAACTGGTTTTAACTGGTTTCAAGCGGTTTTAACTAGTTTCAAGTAGTTTCAACATGTTTCAACTGATCTCATCTGGTTTCAACTGATTTTAACTGGTTTCAACTGGATTTAACTAGTTTCAAATGGTCTCAACTGGTTTCAACTGTTCTTGACTAGTTTCAACTGGTTTTAAATCGTTTCAACTGGTTTCAACTTTTTTTGAACTGGTCTCAACTGGTTAGAACTGGTCTCAACCGGTATGGACTAGTTTGAACTGATCTCAACTTATTTCAACTGGTCTCAACTGGTTTCAAGTGGTTTGATCCGTTCTCAACTGGTTTTAACTGGTTCCAACTGGTTTGAACTGGTCTCAACTGGTTTTAGCTGGTTTCAACTCCTTTGAACTGCTCTCAACTGGTTTTATCTGGTTTTAACTGGTTCAATGTATCTCAACTGGGTTCAACTAGTCTCAACTGGTTTTCACTGGTTTCAAGTACGTAATTTCAACTGATTTCAAGTGGTTTCAACTTGTTTGAAATGTCTAAACTGGTTTTAACAGGTTTTCACTGGTTTTCAACTGGTCTCTGTTTCTAACTAACTGATTTCAAGTAGGTTTAACTTTTTTCAACTGGTTTACACTGGTTTTAACTAGTTTCAAGTAAGTTTAACAGGTTTCGATTGATCTAAACTGGTTTCAACTGATTTTGACTGGTTTCAACTGGTTTTAACTAGTTTCAAATGGTCTCAACTGGTTTCACGTATTCTTGACTAGTTTCAAATGGTTTTAACTCGTTTCAACTGGTTTCAACTTTTTTTGAACTGGTCTCAACTGGTTAGAACTGGTTTCCACCGGTATGGACTAGTTTCAACTGATCTCAAGTCATTTCAACTGGTCTCAACTAGTTTCAACTGGTTTGATCTGTTCTCAACTGGTTTTAACTGGTTTCAACTGGTTTGAACTTGTCTCAACTGGTTTTAGCTGGTTTCAACTGCTTTGAACTGGTCTCAACTGGTTTTAACTGGTTTTAACTGGTTCAATGTATCTCAACTGGGTTCAACTAGTCTCAACTGGTTTTCACTGGTTTCAAGTACGTAGTTTTAACTGATCTCAAGTTTTTTCATTTGGTTTCAAATGGTTTTAACAGGTTTTCAATAATTTTCAACTGGTCTCTGTCTCTAACTAACTGATTTCAGATAGGTTTAACCTTTTTAAACTGGTTTCAACTGGTTTTAACTAGTTTCAAATAATTTTAACAGGTTTCGACTGATCTAAACTGGTTTCAACTGATTTTTACTGGTTTCAACTGGTTTCAACTGGTTTTAACTAGTTTCAAATGGTCTCAACTGGTTTCAACTATTCTTGACTAGTTTCAACTGGTTTTAACTCGTTTCAACTGCTTCCAACTTTTTTTGAACTTGTCTCAACTGGTTATAACTGGTCTCAACCGGTATGGTCTAGTTTCAACTGATCTCAAGTTATTTCAACTGGTCTCAACTGGTTTCAACTGGTTTGATCTGTTCTCAACTGGTTTTAACTGGTTTCAACTGGTTTGAACTGGTCTCAAGTGGTTTTAGCTGGTTTCAACTGCTTTGAACTGGTCTCAACTCGTTTTAACTGGTTCAATGTATCTCAACTGGGTTCAACTAGTCTCAACTGGTTTTCACTGGTTTCAAGTACGTAGTTTCAACTGATCTCAAGTGGTTTCATTTGGTTTCAACTGGTTTCAACTTGTTTGAAATGTCTAAACTGGTTTTAACAGGTTTTCACTGGTTTTCAACTGGTCTCTGTTTCTAACTAACTGGTTTCAAGTAGTTTTAACTTTTTTCAACTGGTTTCAAGTGGTTTTAACTAGTTTCAAGTAATTTTAACAGGTTTCGACTGATCTAAACTGGTTTCAACTGATTTTAACTGGTTTCAACTGGTTTTAACTAGTTTCAAATGGTCTCAACTGGTTTCAACTGTTCTTGACTAGTTTCAACTGGTTTTAAATCGTTTCAACTGGTTTCAACTTTTTTTGAACTGGTCTCAACTGGTTAGAACTGGTCTCAACCGGTATGGACTAGTTTGAACTGATCTCAACTTATTTCAACTGGTCTCAACTGGTTTCAAGTGGTTTGATCCGTTCTCAACTGGTTTTAACTGGTTCCAACTGGTTTGAACTGGTCTCAACTGGTTTTAGCTGGTTTCAACTCCTTTGAACTGCTCTCAACTGGTTTTATCTGGTTTTAACTGGTTCAATGTATCTCAACTGGGTTCAACTAGTCTCAACTGGTTTTCACTGGTTTCAAGTACGTAATTTCAACTGATTTCAAGTGGTTTCAACTTGTTTGAAATGTCTAAACTGGTTTTAACAGGTTTTCACTGGTTTTCAACTGGTCTCTGTTTCTAACTAACTGATTTCAAGTAGGTTTAACTTTTTTCAACTGGTTTACACTGGTTTTAACTAGTTTCAAGTAAGTTTAACAGGTTTCGATTGATCTAAACTGGTTTCAACTGATTTTGACTGGTTTCAACTGGTTTTAACTAGTTTCAAATGGTCTCAACTGGTTTCACGTATTCTTGACTAGTTTCAAATGGTTTTAACTCGTTTCAACTGGTTTCAACTTTTTTTGAACTGGTCTCAACTGGTTAGAACTGGTTTCCACCGGTATGGACTAGTTTCAACTGATCTCAAGTCATTTCAACTGGTCCCAACTAGTTTCAACTGGTTTGATCTGTTCTCAACTGGTTTTAACTGGTTTCAACTGGTTTGAACTGGTCTCAACTGGTTTTAGCTGGTTTCAACTGCTTTGAACTGGTCTCAACTGGTTTTAACTGGTTTTAACTGGTTCAATGTATCTCAACTGGGTTCAACTAGTCTCAACTGGTTTTCACTGGTTTCAAGTACGTAGTTTCAACTGATCTCAAGTTTTTTCATTTGGTTTCAAATGGTTTTAACAGGTTTTCAATAATTTTCAACTGGTCTCTGTCTCTAACTAACTGATTTCAGATAGGTTTAACCTTTTTCAACTGGTTTCAACTGGTTTTAACTAGTTTCAAATAATTTTAACAGGTTTCGACTGATCTAAACTGGTTTCAACTGATTTTTACTGGTTTCAACTGGTTTCAACTGGTTTTAACTAGTTTCAAATGGTCTCAACTGGTTTCAACTATTCTTGACTAGTTTCAACTGGTTTTAACTCGTTTCAACTGCTTCCAACTTTTTTTGAACTGGTCTCAACTGGTTAGAACTGGTCTCAACCGGTATGGTCTAGTTTCAACTGATCTCAAGTTATTTCAACTGGTCTCAACTGGTTTCAACTGGTTTGATCTGTTCTCAACTGGTTTTAACTGGTTTCAACTGGTTTGAACTGGTCTCAACTGGTTTTAGCTGGTTTCAACTGCTTTGAACTGGTCTCAACTCGTTTTAACTGGTTCAATGTATCTCAACTGGGTTCAACTAGTCTCAACTGGTTTTCACTGGTTTCAAGTACGTAGTTTCAACTGATCTCAAGTGGTTTCATTTGGTTTCAACTGGTTTCAACTTGTTTGAAATGTCTAAACTGGTTTTAACAGGTTTTCACTGGTTTTCAACTGGTCTCTGTTTCTAACTAACTGGTTTCAAGTAGTTTTAACTTTTTTCAACTGGTTTCAACTGGTTTTAACTAGTTTCAAGTAATTTTAACAGGTTTCGACTGATCTAAACTGGTTTCAACTGATTTTGACTGGTTTCAACTGGTTTGAACTGATTTTAACTAGTTTCCACTGGTCTCATCTGGTTTCAACTGTTCTCGATTTTTTTCAACTTTTTTTACACGGTTTAAACTGGTCTCAACTGGTTTTAACTGGTTTCAACTTCTTTCCTTGATATTCATCTTTGCATTCATCCAGGTTTGATTTATCTTTTTTTTTCAATTTGCATTTCTTTATAGTAATTGCTTTCATCATTTCTTTTCAAACTTATCCATCTCTCCCTTGCTTTCCTTTATAATACAAGTTTCTCTTCTTCCCTTCCATTGTCTTTTAATGAACGCTGTATTTTGTAAACCTTTTGTTTTTGTGGGTTGAACTTTTTGAATACTTGAGATCAGTTGAAACTAGTTGACACCAGTTGAACCCAGTTAAAACCAGTTTAACTAGATGAAACCAGTTAAAACCAGTTAAGATCAGTTCAATTCAGTTGAAACCAGATGAAACCAGTTAAAACCAGTTGAGACTAGTTCAAACCAGTTGAAACCAGTTGAGAAATTAGTGTGCGTAATGAGTCTCGGCATTATAACGGTGATGAAATCAAATTAGTCCATACTGAAAGTTTCATTGAATTCCCAGTAAATTGGGTATTTGGCAGTAACAACGCAAAGTAAAGAAACATCGGGCAGTATATTCGATGTGTTGTACAAGGAGAGAAAATTCCTTGTATTTGCTATGTCGATTTTTGTTACTCGCTAGAAATCCGGGGAAGGTTCGACGAAATAAAGAATCTGTTATTGGGGAAATCGTACATTACATTGCCAACGGGATTGAAACCATTTCCAAAGTAAAACCGTCAAATTTTCGTGCAAGGGAAACGAAATCATTGGTTTTCAAAAAAACAGGATGTTATGAATTCAAGTGAATGATAAATGACCAATTTAAGATGCTTGATAGTCTAGTTACTCGCAGCTTGCCACAAGTACCAAAGTATTCAAAAGTAATAGAACGAATGAAATGCCTTTTTCCTTCTAACTCTTTAATTGCGCGTCCTATGGTTTCTTATTTTTGCGTCATTTGCGTCATTAGTAAATGACGCAATGTATTGAAAATTATTCGTAACAAAGCCGTCAATTTTGTCAATCTGATTACAAAGCTATTTTGTTCAAAAGAAACAAAACTTTCATTTCTTATTATGACGGAATTGAGAAGTTTAAAAGAAACTTTAAGAAACTTCAGGAACTTCAAGAAAGAGTATGTTACGGAATTAAGTGACTGATAAATGACCGTTTTAAGATGCTTGATAGTCTAATTACTGGCAGTTTAAAACAAGTACCAAAGTATTTGAAAGCAGCAGAAGGAATGAAATGTCTTTTTTCTTCTTGATCTTTAATCTCGTGTGCTATGGTTTCTTATCTTTGCGTCATTACTACAAATGACGCAATGTATTGAAAATGATTTGTAACAAACCCGTCAATTTTGTCAATCTGATTCCAAAGCTATTTTGTTCGTTATTGGTTAAATCGTACCATTACATTGCAAACGGGTGGGAGTTCGTTTACAACGTAAAACCGTCAAATTTTCCTGCAAGGTTAAACGAAATCATTGGTTTTCAAGAAACAGTATGTAATGAGACCAAGTCACTGATAAATGACCAATTTAGGATGCTTGATAGTCTAATCATTTGAAGTTTGAAACAAGTACCAAAGTATTTGAAAGTAGCAGAAGGAATGAAATGTCTTTTTCTTCTTAATCTTTAATCGCTTGTCTTTGCGTCATTACTACTAATGACGCAATGTATTGAAAATGATTTCTAACAAACTCGTCAATTTTGTCAATCTGATTACAAAGCTATTTTGTTCAAAAGAAACAAAAACTTTCATTTCTTGTTATGGCGGAAATCAGAAATTTAAAAAAAAAAACTTAAGAAACTTCAGGAACTTCAAGAAAGAGTATGTTATGAAATCAAATGACTGATAAATGACCAATTTAAGATGCTTGATAGTCTAATTAATTGCAGTTTGAAACGAGTACCAAACTACTTGAGAGTAGAAGAATGAATAAAATGTCTTTTTTCTTGTGATCTTTAATCGCGTGTGCTATGGTTTCTTATTTTTGTGTCATTACTACTAATGACGCAATGTATTGAAAATGATTTGTAACACACCCGTCAATTTTGTCAATCTGATTGCAAAGCTATTTTGTTCAAAAGAAACAAAACTTTCATTTTTTATTATGACGGAATTCAGAAGTTTAAAATAAACTTGAATTTCAAAAAAGAGTGTATTATGAAATCAAGTGACTGACAACTGAGCAATTTAAGATGCTTGACAGTCTAATTACTTTAATTTGAAACAAGTACCAAAGTATTTGAAAATAGCAGAATGAATAAAATGTCTTTTTTTCTTCTTGATCTTTAATGGCGTGTGCTATGGTTTCTTATCTTTGCGACATTACTACTAATGTATGACGCAATGTATTGAAAACGATTTGTAACAAACCCGTCAATTTTGTCAATCTGGTTCCAAAGCTATTTTGTTCGTTATTGGTTAAATCGTACATTACATTGCAAACGAGTGGGAGTTCGTTTGCAACGTAAAACCGTCAAATTTTCGTGCAAGGTAAGCGATATCATTGGTTTTCAAGAAAGAGTATGTTATGAAATCAAGTGACTGATTAATGACCAATTTAAGATGCTTGATAGTCTAATCATTTGCAGTTTGAAACAAGTACCAAACTATTTGAAAGTAGCAGAAGGAATGAAATGTCTTTTTTCTTCTTAATATTTAATCGCGTGTGCTATGGTTTCTTATATTTGCGTCATTACTACTAATGACGCAATGTATTGAAAATGATTTTTAACAAACCCGTCAATATTGTCAAACTAATTAGAAAGCTATTTTGTTCAAAAGAAACAAAATTGTCATTTCTTATAATGACGTAATTCAGAAGTTGAAAAGAAACTAAGAAACTTCAGGAACTTCAAGAAAGCGTATGTTAGGAAATCAAGTGACACAATGTATTGAAATGTAATGTATCAGTATAAATGACCAGTATAAATCGGTATAAATATATAGCTTGGGATGTTAACAACGTCATCTGACCACTCACAGGCCGTAAGGGCCTGACAGTTAAAGTGACAATATAGGTTTTCTTGCACTTTACAAACGTTATGATATATCAAATGCTACATATCCTTGTATTTTCGTTATTTTGAGACATTGAAACGGCCTGGGCCAATTTGGGGTGGGTATAAATGTGTAGCTTAAAATGATACCAACCTCATCTGACCACTCACATAGTGGCCCAGTCTGTAGGAGCCTGACAGTTAAAGTGGCAATGTAGGTGCTTCTTGCCATTTACAAAGGTCGCATATATAAAATGCTACATAACTTTGTAATGCCTTTATTTAAAAAAAGAAGTACTAAAACGGCCTAGCCACATTTGCGTCTTTATAACTGTGTAGCTTTTACAAAGATCGCATATAAAATGATATATACATAACCTTATACTGCCTTTATTTCAAACAAACACTGAAACGGCCTGGGCCACATTGGGGTCGCTGTAAATGTGTAGCGTAGGATGTTAGCAACCTCATCTGACCACTCACATAGTGGCCCAGGCTGTAAAAGGGCCTGACAGTTAAAGTGACAATGTAGGTGTTTCCTGCCATTTACAAACGTTATATATAAAATGCTACATATCCTTGTATTTTCGTTATTTTCAGACATTGAAACGGCGTGGGCCACACTGGGGTCGGTATAAATGTGTAGCTTAGGAGGTTAGCAACCTCATCTGACCACTCACATAGTGGCCCAGGCCTTAGGGGCCTGACATTTAAAGTGGGGGTGGGTAAGCAATTTCAACTGGTTTCAACTGGTCTCTATTTGTAACTGGTTTCAACTGGTTTTAACTAGTTTCAAGTAGTTTCAACATGTTTCAACTGATCTCAACTGGTTTCAACTGATTTTAACTGGTTTCAACTGGTTTTAACTAGTTTCAAATGGTCTCAACTGGTTTCAACTGTTCTTGACAAGGTTCAACTGCTTTTAACTCGTTTCAACTGGTTCCAACTTTTTTTGAACTGGTCTCAACTGGTTAGAACTGGTCTCAACCGGTATGGTCTAGTTTCAACTGATCTCAAGTTATTTCAACTGGTCTCAACTGGTTTCAACTGGTTTGATCTGTTCTCAACTGGTTTTAACTGGTTTCAACTTGTTTGAACTGGTCTCTACTGTTTTTAGCTGGTTTCAACTGCTTTGAACTGGTCTCAACTGGTTAGAACTGGTTTTAACTGGTTCAATGTATCTCAACTGGGTTCAACTAGTCTCAACTGGTTTTCACTGGTTTCAAGTACGTAGTTTCAACTGATCTCAAGTGGTTTCATTTGGTTTCAACTGGTTTCAACTTGTTTGAAATGTCTGAACTGGTTTTAACAGGTTTTCACTGGTTTTCAACTGGTCTCTGTTTCTAACTAACTGGTTTCAAGTAGTTTTAACTTTTTTCAACTGGTTTCACTGGTTTTAACTAGTTTCAAGTAATTTTAACAGGTTTCGACTGATCTAAACTGGTTTCAACTGATTTTGCCTGGTTTCAACTGGTTTGAACTGATTTTAACTAGTTTCCACTGGTCTCATCTGGTTTCAACTGTTCTCGATTTTTTTCAACTTTTTTTACACGGTTTAAACTGGTCTCAACTGGTTTTAACTGGTTTCAACTTCTTTCCTTGATATTCATCTTTGCATTCATCCAGGTTTGATTTATCTATTTTTTTCAATTTGCATTTCTTTATAGTAATTGCTTTCATCATTTCTTTTCAAACTTATCCATCTCTCCCTTGCTTTCCTTTATAATACAAGTTTCTCTTCTTCCCTTCCATTGTCTTTTAATGAACGCTCTATTTTGTAAACCTTTTGTTTTTGTGGGTTGAACTTTTTGAATACTTGAGATCAGTTGAAACTAATTGACACCAGTTGAACCCAGTTAAAACCAGTTTAACTAGATGAAACCAGTTAAAACCAGTTGAGATCAGTTCAATTCAGTTGAAACCAGATGAAACCAGTTAAAACCAATTGAGACTAGTTCAAACCAGTTGAAACCAGTTGAGAAATTAGTGTGCGTAATGAGTCTCGGCATTATAACGGTGATGAAATAAAATTAGTCAATACTGAAAGTTTCATTGAATTCCCAGTAAATTAGGTATTTGGCAGTAACAACGCAAAGTAAAGAAACATCGGGCAGTATATTCGATGTGTTGTACAAGGAGAGAAAATTCCTTGTATTTGTTATGTCGATTTTTGTTACTCGCTAGAAATCCGGGGAAGGTTCGACGAAATAAAGAATCTGTTATTGGGGAAATCGTACATTACATTGCCAACGGGATTGAAACCATTTCCAAAGTAAAACCGTCAAATTTTCGTGCAAGGGAAACGAAATCATTGGTTTTCAAAAAAACAGGATGTTATGAATTCCAGTGAATGATAAATGACCAATTTAAGATGCTTGATAGTCTAGTTACTCGCAGCTTGCCACAAGTACCAAAGTATTCAAAAGTAATAGAACGAATGAAATGCCTTTTTCCTTCTAACTCTTTAATTGCGCGTCCTACGGTTTCTTATTTTTGCGTCATTTGCGTCATTAGTAAAGGACGCAATGTATTGAAAATTATTCGTAACAAAGCCGTCAATTTTGTCAATCTGATTACAAAGCTATTTTGTTCAAAAGAAACAAAACTTTCATTTCTTATTATGACAGAATTGAGAAGTTTAAAATAAACTTTAAGAAACTTTAGGAACTTCAAGAAAGAGTATGTTACGGAGTTAAGTGACTGATAAATGACCGTTTTAAGATGCTTGATAGTCTAATTACTGGCAGTTTAAAACAAGTACCAAAGTATTTGAAAGCAGCAGAAGGAATGAAATGTCTTTTTTCTTCTTGATCTTTAATCTCGTGTGCTATGATTTCTTATCTTTGCGTCATTACTACAAATGACGCAATGTATTGAAAATGATTTGTAACAAACCCGTCAATTTTGTCAATCTGATTACAAAGCTATTTTGTTCAAAAGAAACAAAAACTTTCATTTCTTGTTATGGCGGAAATCAGAAATTAAAAAAAAAACTTAAGAAACTTCAGGAACTTCAAGAAAGAGTATGTTATGAAATCAAATGACTGATAAATGACGAATTTAAGATGCTTGATAGTCTAATTAATTGCAGTTTGAAACGAGTACCAAACTACTTGAGAGTAGAAGAATGAATATAATGTCTTTTTTCTTGTGATCTTTAATCGCGTGTGCTATGGTGTCTTATCTTTGCGTCATTACTACTAATGACGCAATGCGTCATTACTACTAATGACGCAATGTATTGAAAATGATTTGTAACACACCCGTCAATTTTGTCAATCTGATTGCAAAGCTATTTTGTTCAAAAGAAACAAAACTTTCATTTTTTATTATGACGGAATTCAGAAGTTTAAAATAAACTTGAATTTCAAAAAGGAGTGTATTATGAAATCAAGTGACTGACAACTGAGCAATTTAAGATGCTTGACAGTCTAATTACTTTAATTTGAAACAAGTACCAAAGTATTTGAAAATAGCAGAATGAATAAAATGTCTTTTTTTCTTCTTGATCTTTAATGGCGTGTGCTATGGTTTCTTATCTTTGCGACATTGCTACTAATGTATGACGCAATGTATTGAAAACGATTTGTAAGAAACCCGTCAATTTTGTCAATCTGGTTCCAAAGCTATTTTGTTCGTTATTGGTTAAATCGTACATTACATTGCCAACGGGATTGAAACCATTTCCAAAGTAAAACCGTCAAATTTTCGTGCAAGGTAAGCGAATCATTGGTTTTCAAAAAAAACAGGATGTTATGAATTCAAGTGAATGATAAATGACCAATTTAAGATGCTTGATAGTCTAGTTAGTCGCAGCTTGCCACAAGTACCAAAGTATTTAAAAGTAATAGAACGAATGAAATGCCTTTTTCCTTCTAACTCTTTAATTGCGCGTCCTATGGTTTCTTATTTTTGCGTCATTTGCGTCATTAGTAAATGACGCAATGTATTGAAAACTATTCGTAACAAAGCCGTCAATTTTGTCAATCTGATTACAAAGCTATTTTGTTCAAAAGAAACAAAACTTTCATTTCTTATTATGACGGAATTGAGAAGTTTAAAAGAAACTTTAAGAAACTTCAGGAACTTCAAGAAAGAGTATGTTACGGAATTAAGTGACTGATAAATGACCGTTTTAAGATGCTTGATAGTCTAATTACTGGCAGTTTAAAACAAGTACCAAAGTATTTGAAAGCAGCAGAAGGAATGAAATGTCTTTTTTCTTCTTGATCTTTAATCTCGTGTGCCATGGTTTCTTATCTTTGCGTCATTACTACAAATGACGCAATGTATTGAAAATGATTTGTAACAAACCCGTCAATTTTGTCAATCTGATTCCAAAGCTATTTTGTTCGTTATTGGTTAAATCGTACCATTACAATGCAAACGGGTGGGAGTTCGTTTACAACGTAAAACCGTCAAATTTTCGTGCAAGGTTAAACGAAATCATTGGTTTTCAAGAAACAGTATGTAATGAGACCAAGTCACTGATAAATGACCAATTTAGGATGCTTGATAGTCTAATCATTTGAAGTTTGAAACAAGTACCAAAGTATTTGAAAGTAGCAGAAGGAATGAAATGTCTTTTTCTTCTTAATCTTTAATCGCTTGTCTTTGCGTCATTACTACTAATGACGCAATGTATTGAAAATGATTTCTAACAAACCCGTCAATTTTGTCAATCTGATTACAAAGCTATTTTGTTCAAAAGAAACAAAAACTTTCATTTCTTGTTATGGCGGAAATCAGAAATTTAAAAAAAAAAACTTAAGAAACTTCAGGAACTTCAAGAAAGAGTATGTTATGAAATCAAATGACTGATAAATGACCAATTTAAGATGCTTGATAGTCTAATTAATTGAAGTTTTAAACGAGTACCAAACTACTTTGAGAGTAGAAGAATGAATAAAATGTCTTTTTTCTTGTGATCTTTAATCGCGTGTGCTATGGTTTCTTATTTTTGCGTCATTACTACTAATGACGCAATGTATTGAAAATGATTTGTAACACACCCGTCAATTTTGTCAATCTGATTGCAAAGCTATTTTGTTCAAAAGAAACAAAACTTTCATTTTTTTATTATGACGGAATTCAGAAGTTTAAAATAAACTTGAATTTCAAAAAAGAGTGTATTATGAAATCAAGTGACTGACAACTGAGCAATTTAAGATGCTTGACAGTCTAATTACTTTAATTTGAAACAAGTACCAAAGTATTTGAAAATAGCAGAATGAATAAAATGTCTTTTTTCTTCTTGACCTTTAATGGCGTGTGCTATGGTTTCTTATCTTTGCGACATTACTACTAATGTATGACGCAATGTATTGAAAACGATTTGTAAGAAACCCGTCAATTTTGTCAATCTGGTTCCAAAGCTATTTTGTTCGTTATTGGTTAAATCGTACATTACATTGCAAACGGGTGGGAGTTCGTTTGCAACGTAAAACCATCAAATTTTCGTGCAAGGTAAGCGAATCATTGGTTTTCAAGAAAGAGTATTTTACGAAATGAAGTGACTGATTAATGACCAATTTAAGATGCTTGATAGTCTAATCATTTGCAGTTTGAAACAAGTACCAAACTATTTGAAAGTAGCAGAAGGAATGAAATGTCTTTTTTCTTCTTAATATTTAATCGCGAGTGCTATGGTTTCTTATATTTGCGTCATTACTACTAATGACGCAATGTATTGAAAATGATTTTTAACAAACCCGTCAATATTGTCCAACTAATTAGAAAGCTATTTTGTTCAAAAGAAAGAAAATTGTCATTTCTTATAATGACGTAATTCAGAAGTTGAAAAGAAACTAAGAAACTTCAGGAACTTCAAGAAAGCGTATGTTAGGAAATCAAGTGACACAATGTATTGAAATGTAATGTATCAGTGTAAATGACCAGTATAAATCGGTATAAATATATAGCTTGGGATGTTAACAACGTCATCTGACCACTCACATAGTGGCCCAGGCCGTAAGGGCCTGACAGTTAAAGTGACAATATAGGTTTTCTTGCACTTTACAAACGTTATGATATATCAAATGCTGCATATCCTTGTATTTTCGTTATATTGAGACATTGAAACGGCCTGGGCCATATTGGGGTGGGTATAAATGTGTAGCTTAAAATGATACCAACCTCATCTGACCACTCACATAGTGGCCCAGTCTGTAGGAGCCTGACAGTTAAAGTGGCAATGTAGGTGCTTCTTGCCATTTACAAAGGTCGCATATATAAAATGCTACATAACTTTGTAATGCCTTTATTTAAAAAAAGAAATACTAAAACGGCCTAGCCACATTTGCGTCTTTATAACTGTGTAGCTTTTACAAAGATCGCATATAAAATGATATATACATAACCTTATACTGCCTTTATTTCAAACAAACACTGAAACGGCCTGGGCCACATTGGGGTCGCTGTAAATGTGTAGCGTAGGATGTTAGCAACCTCATCTGACCACTCACATAGTGGCCCAGGCTGTAAAAGGGCCTGACAGTTAAAGTGACAATGTAGGTGTTTCCTGCCATTTACAAACGTTATATATAAAATGCTACATATCCTTGTATTTTCGTTATTTTCAGACATTGAAACGGCGTGGGCCACACTGGGGTCGGTATAAATGTGTAGCTTAGAAGGTTAGCAACCTCATCTGACCACTCACATAGTGGCCCAGGCCTTAGGGGCCTGACATCTAAAGTGGGGGTGGGGTAAGCAATTTGAACTGGTTTCAACTGGTCTCTATTTGTAACTGGTTTCAACTGGTTTTAACTAGTTTCAAGTAGTTTCAACATGTTTCAACTGATCTCAACTGGTTTCAACTGATTTTAACTGGTTTCAACTGGTTTTAACTAGTTTCAAATGGTCTCAACTGGTTTCAACTGTTCTTGACTAGTTTCAACTGGTTTTAACTCGTTTCAACTGGTTTCGGCTTTTTTGAACTGGCCTCAACTGGTTAGAACTGGTCTCAACCGGTATGGACTAGTTTGAACTGATCTCAAGTTATTTCAACTTGTCTCAACTGGTTTCAACTGGTTTGATCTGTTCTCAACTGGTTTTAACTGGTTTCAAGTGGTTTTAACTAGTTTCAAGTAGTTTCAACATGTTTTAACTGATCTCATCTGGTTTCAACTGATTTTTTAACTGATTCAACTGGTTTCAACTTTTTTTGAACTGGTCTCAACTGGTTAGAACTGGTCTCAACCGGTATGGACTAGTTTGAACTGATCTCAACTTATTTCAACTGGTCTCAACTGGTTTCAACTGGTTTGATCCGTTCTCAACTGGTTTTAACTGGTTTCAACTGGTTTGAACTGGTCTCAACTGGTTTTAGCTGGTTTCAACTGCTTTGAACTGGTCTCAACTGGTTTTATCTGGTTTTAACTGGTTCAATTTATCTCAACTGGGTTCAACTAGTCTCAACTGGTTTTCACTGGTTTCAAGTACGTAGTTTCAACTGATTTCAAGTGGTTTCAACTTGTTTGAAATGTCTAAACTGGTTTTAACAGGTTTTCACTGGTTTTCAACTGGTCTCTGTTTCTAACTAACTGATTTCAAGTAGGTTTAACTTTTTTCAACTGGTTTACACTGGTTTTAACTAGTTTCAAGTAATTTTAACAGGTTTCGATTGATCTTAACTGGTTTCAACTGATTTTGACTGGTTTCAACTGGTTTTAACTAGTTTCAAATGGTCTCAACTGGTTTCACGTATTCTTGAACTAGTTTCAAATGGTTTTAACTCGTTTCAACTGGTTTCAACTTTTTTTGAACTGGTCTCAACTGGTTAGAACTGGTTTCCACCGGTATGGACTAGTTTCAACTGATCTCAAGTCATTTCAACTGGTCTCAACTAGTTTCAACTGGTTTGATCTGTTCTCAACTGGTTTTACTGGTTTCAACTGGTTTGAACTGGTCTCAACTGGTTTTAGCTGGTTTCAACTGCTTTGAACTGGTCTCAACTGGTTTTAACTGGTTTTAACTGGTTCAATGTATCTCAACTGGGTTCAACTAGTCTCAACTGGTTTTCACTGGTTTCAAGTACGTAGTTTCAACTGATCTCAAGTGGTTTCATTTGGTTTCAACTGGTTTTAACAGGTTTTGACTGGTTTTCAACTGGTCTCTGTTTCTAACTAACTGATTTCAAATAGGTTTAACTTTTTTCAACTGGTTTCAACTGGTTTTAACTAGTTTCAAATAATTTTAACAGGTTTCGACTGATCTAAACTGGTTTCAACTGAGTTTGACTGGTTTCAACTGGTTTCAACTGGTTTTAACTAGTTTCAAATGGTCTCAACTGGTTTCAACTATTCTTGACTAGTTTCAACTGGTTTTAACTCGTTTCAACTGGTTCCAACTTTTTTTGAACTGGTCTCAACTGGTTAGAACTGGTCTCAACCGGTATGGTCTAGTTTCAACTGATCTCAAGTTATTTCAACTGGTCTCAACTGGTTTCAACTGGTTTGATCTGTTCTCAACTGGTTTAAACTGGTTTCAACTGGTTTGAACTGGTCTCAACTGGTTTTAGCTGGTTTCAACTGCTTTGAACTGGTCTCAACTCGTTTTAACTGGTTCAATGTATCTCAACTGGGTTCAACTAGTCTCAACTGGTTTTCACTGGTTTCAAGTACGTAGTTTCAACTGATCTCAAGTGGTTTCATTTGGTTTCAACTGGTTTCAACTCTTTTGAAATGTCTAAACTGGTTTTAAGAGGTTTTCACTGGTTTTCAACTGGTCTCTGTTTCTAACTAACTGGTTTCAAGTAGTTTTAACTTTTTTCAACTGGTTTCAACTGGTTTTAACTAGTTTCAAGTAATTTTAACAGGTTTCGACTGATCTAAACTGGTTTCAACTGATTTTGACTGGTTTCAACTGGTTTTAACTGATTTTAACTAGTTTCCACTGGTCTCATCTGGTTTCAACTGTTCTCAATTTTTTTCAACTTTTTTTACACGGTTTAAACTGGTCTCAACTGGTTTTAACTGGTTTCAACTTCTTTCCTTGATATTCATCTTTGCATTCATCCAGGTTTGATTTATCTTTTGTTTTTCAATTTGCATTTCTTTATAGTAATTGCTTTCATCATTTCTTTTCAAACTTATCCATCTCTCCCTTGCTTTCCTTTATAATACAAGTTTCTCTTCTTCCCTTCCATTGTCTTTTAATGAACGCTCTATTCTGTAAACCTTTTGTTTTTGTGAGTTGAACTTTTTGAATACTTGAGATCAGTTGAAACTAGTTGACACCAGTTGAACCCAGTTAAAACCAGTTTAACTAGATGAAACCAGTTAAAACCAGTTGAGATCAGTTCAATTCAGTTGAAACCAGATGAAACCAGTTGAGACTAGTTCAAACCAGTTGAAACCAGTTGAGAAATTAGTGTGCGTAATGAGTCTCGGCATTATAACGGTGATGAAATCAAATTAGTCCATACTGAAAGTTTCATTGAATTCCCAGTAAATTGGGTATTTGGCAGTAACAACGCAAAGTAAAGAAACATCGGGCAGTATATTCGATGTGTTGTACAAGGAGAGAAAATTCCTTGTATTTGTTATGTCGATTTTTGTTACTCGCTAGAAATCCGGGGAAGGTTCGACGAAATAAAGAATCTGTTATTGGGGAAATCGTACATTACATTGCCAACGGGATTGAAACCATTTCCAAAGTAAAACCGTCAAATTTTCGTGCAAGGGAAACGAAATCATTGGTTTTCAAAAAAACAGGATGTTATGAATTCAAGTGAATGATAAATGACCAATTTAAGATGCTTGATAGTCTAGTTACTCGCAGCTTGCCACAAGTACCAAAGTATTCAAAAGTAATAGAACGAATGAAATGCCTTTTTCCTTCTAACTCTTTAATTGCGCGTCCTATGGTTTCTTATTTTTGCGTCATTTGCGTCATTAGTAAATGACGCAATGTATTGAAAATTATTCGTAACAAAGCCGTCAATTTTGTCAATCTGATTACAAAGCTATTTTGTTCAAAAGAAACAAAACTTTCATTTCTTATTATGACGGAATTGAGAAGTTTAAAAGAAACTTGAAGAAACTTCAGGAACTTCAAGAAAGAGTATGTTACGGAATTAAGTGACTGATAAATGACCGTTTTAAGATGCTTGATAGTCTAATTACTGGCAGTTTAAAACAAGTACCAAAGTATTTGAAAGCAGCAGAAGGAATGAAATGTCTTTTTTCTTCTTGATCTTTAATCTCGTGTGCTATGGTTTCTTATCTTTGCGTCATTACTACAAATGACGCAATGTATTGAAAATGATTTGTAACAAACCCGTCAATTTTGTCAGTCTGATTCCAAAGCTATTTTGTTCGTTATTGGTTAAATCGTACCATTACATTGCAAACGGGTGGGAGTTCGTTTACAACGTAAAACCGTCAAATTTTCCTGCAAGGTTAAACGAAATCATTGGTTTTCAAGAAACAGTATGTAATGAGACCAAGTCACTGATAAATGACCAATTTAGGATGCTTGATAGTCTAATCATTTGAAGTTTGAAACAAGTACCAAAGTATTTGAAAGTAGCAGAAGGAATGAAATGTCTTTTTCTTCTTAATCTTTAATCGCTTGTCTTTGCGTCATTACTACTAATGACGCAATGTATTGAAAACGATTTCTAACAAACCCGTCAATTTTGTCAATCTGATTACAAAGCTATTTTGTTCAAAAGAAACAAAAGCTTTCATTTCTTGTTATGGCGGAAATCAGAAATTAAAAAAAAAAAACTTAAGAAACTTCAGGAACTTCAAGAAAGAGTATGTTATGAAATCAAATGGCTGATAAATGACCAATTTAAGATGCTTGATAGTCTAATTAATTGCAGTTTGAAACGAGTACCAAACTACTTGAGAGTAGAAGAATGAATAAAATGTCTTTTTTCTTGTGATCTTTAATCGCGTGTGCTATGGTTTCTTATTTTTGCGTCATTACTACTAATGACGCAATGTATTGAAAATGATTTGTAACACACCCGTCAATTTTTTCAATCTGATTGCAAAGCTATTTTGTTCAAAAGAAACAAAACTTTCATTTTTTATTATGACGGAATTCAGAAGTTTAAAATAAACTTGAATTTCAAAAAAGAGTGTATTATGAAATCAAGTGACTGACAACTGAGCAATTTAAGATGCTTGACAGTCTAATTACTTTAATTTGAAACAAGTACCAAAGTATTTGAAAATAGCAGAATGAATAAAATGTCTTTTTTTTTTTGACCTTTAATGGCGTGTGCTATTGTTTCTTATCTTTGCGACATTACTACTAATGTATGACGCAATGTATTGAAAACGATTTGTAAGAAACCCGTCAATTTTGTCAATCTGGTTCTAAAGCTATTTTGTTCGTTATTGGTTAAATCGTACATTACATTGCAAACGGGTGGGAGTTCGTTTGCAACGTAAAACCATCAAATTTTCGTGCAAGGTAAGCGAATCATTGGTTTTCAAGAAAGAGTATGTTATGAAATCAAGTGACTGATTAATGACCAATTTAAGATGCTTGATAGTCTAATCATTTGCAGTTTGAAACAAGTACCAAACTATTTGAAAGTAGCAGAAGGAATGAAATGTCTTTTTTCTTCTTAATATTTAATCGCGAGTGCTATGGTTTCTTATATTTGCGTCATTAGTACTAATGACGCAATGTATTGAAAATGATTTTTAACAAACCCGTCAATATTGTCAAACTAATTAGAAAGCTATTTTGTTCAAAAGAAAGAAAATTGTCATTTCTTATAATGACGTAATTCAGAAGTTGAAAAGAAACTAAGAAACTTCAGGAACTTCAAGAAAGCGTATGTTAGGAAATCAAGTGACACAATGTATTGAAATGTAATGTATCAGTATAAATGACCAGTATAAATCGGTATAAATATATAGCTTGGGATGTTAACAACGTCATCTGACCACTCACATAGTGGCCCAGGCCGTAAGGGCCTGACAGTTAAAGTGACAATATAGGTTTTCTTGCACTTTACAAACGTTATGATATATCAAATGCTACATATCCTTGTATTTTCGTTATTTTGAGACACTGAAACGGCCTGGGCCACATTGGGGTCGCTGTAAATGTGTAGCGTAGGATGTTAGCAACCTCATCTGACCACTCACATAGTGGCCCAGGCTGTAAAAGGGCCTGACAGTTAAAGTGACAATGTAGGTGTTTCCTGCCATTTACAAACGTTATATATAAAATGCTACATATCCTTGTATTTTCGTTATTTTCAGACATCGAAACGGCGTGGGCCACACTGGGGTCGGTATAAATGTGTAGCTTAGGAGGTTAGCAACCTCATCTGACCAGTCACATAGTGGCCCAGGCCTTAGGGGCCTGACATTTAAAGGGGGGTGGGGTAAGCAATTTCAACTGGTCTCTATTTGTAACTGGTTTCAACTGGTTTTAACTAGTTTCAAGTAGTTTCAACATGTTTCAACTGATCTCAACTAGTTTCAACTGATTTTAACTGGTTTCAACTGGTTTTAACTAGTTTCAAATGGTCTCAACTGCTTTCAACTGTTCTTGACTAGTTTCAGCTGGTTTTAACTCGTTTCAACTGGTTTCGGCTTTTTTTGAACTGGTCTCAACTGGTTAGAACTGGTCTCAACCGGTATGGACTAGTTTTAACTGATCTCAAGTTATTTCAACTGGTTTCAACTGGTTTGATCTGTTCTCAACTGGTTTTAACTGGTTTCAAGTGGTTTTAGCTAGTTTCAAGTAGTTTCAACATGTTTCAACTGATCTCATCTGGTTTCAACTGATTTTAACTGGTTTCAACTGGTTTTAACTAGTTTCAAATGGTCTCAACTGGTTTCAACTGTTCTTGACTAGTTTCAACTGGTTTTAAATCGTTTCAACTGGTTTCAACTTTTTTTGAACTGGTCTCAACTGGTTAGAACTGGTCTCAACCGGTATGGACTAGTTTGAACTGATCTCAACTTATTTCAACTGGTCTCAACTGGTTTCAACTGGTTTGATCCGTTCTCAACTGGTTTGAACTGGTCTCAACTGGTTTTAGTTGGTTTCAACTGCTTTGAACTGGTCTCAACTGGTTTTATCTGGTTTTAACTGGTTCAATGTATCTCAACTGGGTTCAACTAGTCTCAACTGGTTTTCACTGGTTTCAAGTACGTAGTTTCAACTGATTTCAAGTGGTTTCAACTTGTTTGAAATGTCTAAACTGGTTTTAACAGGTTTTCACTGGTTTTCAACTGGTCTCTGTTTCTAACTAACTGATTTCAAGTAGGTTTAACTTTTTTCAAGTGGTTTACACTGGTTTTAACTAGTTTCAAGTAATTTTAACAGGTTTCGATTGATCTTAACTGGTTTCAACTGATTTTGACTGGTTTCAACTGGTTTTAACTAGTTTCAAATGGTCTCAACTGGTTTCACGTATTCTTGACTAGTTTCAAATGGTTTTAACTCGTTTCAACTGGTTTCAACTTTTTTTGAACTGGTCTCAACTGGTTAGAACTGGTTTCAACCGGTATGGACTAGTTTCAACTGATCTCAAGTCATTTCAACTGGTCCCAACTAGTTTCAACTGGTTTGATCTGTTCTCAACTGGTTTTAACTGGTTTCAACTGGTTTGAACTGGTCTCAACTGGTTTTAACTGGTTTTAACTGGTTCAATGTATCTCAACTGGGTTCAACTAGTCTCAACTGGTTTTCACTGGTTTCAAGTACGTAGTTTCAACTGATCTCAAGTGGTTTCATTTGGTTTCAACTGGTTTTAACAGGTTTTCACTGGTTTTCAACTGGTCTCTGTTTCTAACTAACTGATTTCAAATAGGTTTAACTTTTTTCAACTGGTTTCAACTGGTTTTAACTAGTTTCAAATAATTTTAACAGGTTTCGACTGATCTAATCTGGTTTCAACTGATTTTGACTGATTTCAACTGGTTTCAACTGGTTTTAACTAGTTTCAAATGGTCTCAACTGGTTTCAACTATTCTTGACTAGTTTCAACTGGTTTTAACTCGTTTCAACTGGTTCCAACTTTTTTTGAACTGGTCTCAACTGGTTAGAACTGGTCTCAACCGGTATGGACTAGTTTTAACTGATCTCAAGTTATTTCAACTGGTCTCAACTGGTTTCAACTGGTTTGATCTGTTCTCAACTGGTTTTAACTGGTTTCAACTGGTTTTAACTAGTTTCAAGTAGTTTCAACATGTTTCAACTGATCTCAACTGGTTTCAACTGATTTTAACTGGTTTTAACTAGTTTCAAATGGTCTTAACTGGTTTCAACTGTTCTTGACTAGTTTCAACTGGTTTTAACTCGTTTCAACTGGTTTCGGCTTTTTTTGAACTGGTCTCAACTGGTTAGAACTGGTCTCAACCGGTATGGACTAGTTTGAACTGATCTCAACTTATTTCAACTGGTCTCAACTGGTTTCAACTGGTTTGATCCGTTCTCAACTGGTTTGAACTGGTCTCAACTGGTTTTAGCTGGTTTCAACTGCTTTGAACTGGTCTCAACTGGTTTTATCTGGTTTTAACTGGTTCAATGTATCTCAACTGGGTTCAACTAGTCTCAACTGGTTTTCACTGGTTTCAAGTACGTAGTTTCAACTGATTTCAAGTGGTTTCAACTTGTTTGAAATGTCTAAACTGGTTTTAACAGGTTTTCACTGGTTTTCAACTGGTCTCTGTTTCTAACTAACTGATTTCAAGTAGGTTTAACTTTTTTCAAGTGGTTTACACTGGTTTTAACTAGTTTCAAGTAATTTTAGCAGGTTTCGATTGATCTTAACTGGTTTCAACTGATTTTGACTGGTTTCAACTGGTTTTAACTAGTTTCAAATTGTCTCAACTGGTTTCACGTATTCTTGACTAGTTTCAAATGGTTTTAACTCGTTTCAACTGGTTTCAACTTTTTTTGAACTGGTCTCAACTGGTTAGAACTGGTTTCAACCGGTATGGACTGGTTTCAACTGATCTCAAGTCATTTCAACTGGTCCCAACTAGTTTCAACTGGTTTGATCTGTTCTCAACTGGTTTTAACTGGTTTCAACTGGTTTGAACTGGTCTCAACTGGTTTTAGCTGGTTTCAACTGCTTTGAACTGGTCTCAACTGATTTTAACTGGTTTTAATTGGTTCAATGTATCTCAACTGGGTTCAACTAGTCTCAACTGGTTTTCACTGGTTTCAAGTACGTAGTTTCAACTGATCTCAAGTGGTTTCAATTGGTTTTAACTGGTTTTAACAGGTTTTCACTGGTTTTCAACTGGTCTCTGTTTCTAACTGATTTCAAATAGGTTTAACTTTTTTCAACTGGTTTCAACTGGTTTTAACTACTTTCAAATAATTTTAACAGGTTTCGACTGATCTAATCTGGTTTCAACTGGTTTCAACTTTTTTTGAACTGGTCTCAACTGGTTAGAACTGGTCTCAACCGGTATGGTCTAGTTTCAACTGATCTCAAGTTATTTCAACTGGTCTCAACTAGTTTCAACTGGTTTGATCTGTTCTCAACTGGTTTTAACTGGTTTCAGCTGGTTTGAACTGGTCTCAACTGGTTTTAGCTGGTTTCAACTGCTTTGACCTGGTCTCCGTTTTAACTGGTTCAATGTATCTCAACTGGGTTCAACTAGTCTCAACTGGTTTTCACTGGTTTCAAGTACGTAGTTTCAACTGATCTCAAGTGGTTTCATTTGGTTTCAACTGGTTTCAACTTGTTTGAAATGTCTAAACTGGTTTTAACAGGTTTTCACTGGTTTTCAACTGGTCTCTCTTTCTAACTAACTGGTTTCAAGTAGTTTTAACTTTTATCAACTGGTTTCAACTGGTTTTAACTAGTTTCAAGTAATTTTAAATGGTTTCGACTGATCTAAACTGGTTTCAACTGATTTTGACTGGTTTCAACTGGTTTGAACTGATTTTAACTAGTTTCCACTGGTCTCATCTGCTTTCAACTGTTCTCGATTTTTTTCAACTTTTTTTACACGGTTTAAACTGGTCTCAACTGGTTTTAACTGGTTTCAACTTCTTTCCTTGATATTCATCTTTGCATTCATCCAGGTTTGATTTATCTTTTTTTTTCAATTTGCATTTCTTTATAGTAATTGCTTTCATCATTTCTTTTCAAACTTATCCATCTCTCCCTTGCTTTCCTTTATAATACAAGTTTCTCTTCTTCCCTTCCATTGTCTTTTAATGAACGCTCTATTTTGTAAACCTTTTGTTTTTGTGGGTTGAACTTTTTGAATCCTTGAGATCAGTTGAAACTAGTTGACACCAGTTGAACCCAGTTAAAACCAGTTTAACTAGATGAAACCAGTTAAAACCAGTTGAGATCAGTTCAATTCAGTTGAAACCAGATGAAACCAGTTAAAACCAGTTGAGACTAGTTCAAACCAGTTGAAACCAGTTGAGAAATTAGTGTGCGTAATGAGTCTCGGCATTATAACGGTGATGAAATCAAATTAGTCCATACTGAAAGTTTCATTGAATTCCCAGTAAATAGGGTATTTGGCAGTAACAACACAAAGTAAAGAAACATCGGGCAGTATATTCGATGTGTTGTACAAGGAGAGAAAATTCCTTGTATTTGTTATGTCGATTTTTGTTACTCGCTAGAAATCCGGGGAAGGTTCGACGAAATAAAGAATCTGTTATTGGGGAAATCGTACATTACATTGCCAACGGGATTGAAACCATTTCCAAAGTAAAACCGTCAAATTTTCGTGCAAGGGAAACGAAATCATTGGTTTTCAAAAAAACAGGATGTTATGAATTCAAGTGAATGACAAATGACCAATTTAAGATGCTTGATAGTCTAGTTACTCGCAGCTTGCCACAAGTACCAAAGTAGAAAAAAGAAATACTAAAACGGCCTAGCCACATTTGCGTCTTTATAACTGTGTAGCTTTTACAAAGATCGCATATAAAATGATATATACATAACCTTATACTGCCTTTATTTCAAACAAACACTGAAACGGCCTGGGCCACATTGGGATCGCTGTAAATGTGTAGCGTAGGATGTTAGCAACCTCATCTGACCACTCACATAGTGGCCCAGGCTGTAAAAGGGCCTGACAGTTAAAGTGACAATGTAGGTGTTTCCTGCCATTTACAAACGTTATATATAGAATGCTACATATCCTTGTATTTTCGTTATTTTCAGACATCGAAACGGCGTGGGCCACACTGGGTTCGGTATAAATGTGTAGCTTAGGAGGTTAGCAACCTCATCTGACCACTCACATAGTGGCCCAGGCCTTAGGGGCCTGACATTTAAAGTGGGGGTGGGGTAAGCAATTTGAACTGGTTTCAACTGGTCTCTATTTGTAACTGGTTTCAACTGGTTTTAAGTAGTAGTTTCAACATGTTTCAAATGGTCTCAACTGGTTTCAACTGTTCTTGACTAGTTTCACCTGGTTTCAGCTTTTTTTGAGCTGGTCTCAACTGGTTAGAACTGGTCTCAACCGGTATGGACTAGTTTTAACTGATCTCAAGTTATTTCAACTGGTCTCAACTGGTTTCAACTGGTTTGATCTGTTCTCAACTGGTTTTAACTGGTTTCAAGCGGTTTTAACTAGTTTCAAGTAGTTTCAACATGTTTCAACTGATCTCATCTGGTTTCAACTGATTTTAACTGGTTTCAACTGGATTTAACTAGTTTCAAATGGTCTCAACTGGTTTCAACTGTTCTTGACTAGTTTCAACTGGTTTTAAATCGTTTCAACTGGTTTCAACTTTTTTTGAACTGGTCTCAACTGGTTAGAACTGGTCTCAACCGGTATGGACTAGTTTGAACTGATCTCAACTTATTTCAACTGGTCTCAACTGGTTTCAAGTGGTTTGATCCGTTCTCAACTGGTTTTAACTGGTTCCAACTGGTTTGAACTGGTCTCAACTGGTTTTAGCTGGTTTCAACTCCTCTGAACTGCTCTCAACTGGTTTTATCTGGTTTTAACTGGTTCAATGTATCTCAACTGGGTTCAATTAGTCTCAACTGGTTTTCACTGGTTTCACGTACGTAATTTCAACTGATTTCAAGTGGTTTCAACATGTTTGAAATGTGTAAACTGGTTTTAACAGGTTTTCACTGGTTTTCAACTGGTCTCTGTTTCTAACTAACTGATTTCAAGTAGGTTTAACTTTTTTCAACTGGTTTACACTGGTTTTAACTAGTTTCAAGTAAGTTTAACAGGTTTCGATTGATCTAAACTGGTTTCAACTGATTTTGACTGGTTTCAACTGGTTTTAACTAGTTTCAAATGGTCTCAACTGGTTTCACGTATTCTTGACTAGTTTCAAATGGTTTTAACTCGTTTCAACTGGTTTCAACTTTTTTTGAACTGGTCTCAACTGGTTAGAACTGGTTTCCACCGGTATGGACTAGTTTCAACTGATCTCAAGTCATTTCAACTGGTCTCAACTAGTTTCAACTGGTTTGATCTGTTCTCAACTGGTTTTAACTGGTTTCAACTGGTTTGAACTGGTCTCAACTGGTTTTAGCTGGTTTCAACTGCTTTGAACTGGTCTCAACTGGTTTTAACCGGTTTTAACTGGTTCAATGTATCTCAACTGGGTTCAACTAGTCTCAACTGGTTTTCACTGGTTTCAAGTACGTAGTTTCAACTGATCTCAAGTTTTTTCATTTGGTTTCAACTGGTTTTAACAGGTTTTCAATAATTTTCAACTGGTCTCTGTCTCTAACTAACTGATTTCAGATAGATTTAACCTTTTTCAACTGGTTTCAACTGGTTTTAACTAGTTTCAAATAATTTTAACAGGTTTCGACTGATCTAAAACTGGTTTCAACTGATTTTTACTGGTTTCAACTGGTTTCAACTGGTTTTAACTAGTTTCAAATGGTCTCAACTGGTTTCAACTATTCTTGACTAGTTTCAACTGGTTTTAACTCGTTTGAACTGGTTCCAACTTTTTTTGAACTGGTCTCAACTGGTTAGAACTGGTCTCAACCGGTATGGTCTAGTTTCAACTGATATCAAGTTATTTCAACTGGTCTCAACTGGTTTCAACTGGTTTCATCTGTTCTCAACTGGTTTTAACTGGTTTCAACTGGTTTGAACTGGTCTCAACTGGTTTTAGCTGGTTTCAACTGCTTTGAACTGGTCTCAACTCGTTTTAACTGGTTCAATGTATCTCAACTGGGTTCAACTAGTCTCAACTGGTTTTCACTGGTTCCAAGTACGTAGTTTCCACTGATCTCAAGTGGTTTCATTTGGTTTCAACTGGTTTCAACTTGTTTGAAATGTCTAAACTGGTTTTAACAGGTTTTCACTGGTTTTCAACTGGTCTCTGTTTCTAACTAACTGGTTTCAAGTAGTTTTAACTTTTTTCAACTGGTTTCAACTGGTTTTAACTAGTTTCAAGTAATTTTAACAGGTTTCGACTGATCTAAACTGGTTTCAACTGATTTTGACTGGTTTCAACTGGTTTGAACTGATTTTAACTAGTTTCCACTGGTCTCATCTGGTTTCAACTGTTCTCGATTTTTTTCAACTTTTTTTACACGGTTTAAACTGGTCTCAACTGGTTTTAACTGGTTTCAACTTCTTTCCTTGATATTCATCTTTGCATTCATCCAGGTTTGATTTATCTTTTTTTTTCAATTTGCATTTCTTTATAGTAGTTGCTTTCATCATTTCTTTTCAAACTTATCCATCTCTCCCTTGCTTTCCTTTATAATACAAGTTTCTCTTCTTCCCTTCCATTGTCTTTTCATTAACGCTCTATTTTGTAAACCTTTTGTTTTTGTGGGTTGAACTTTTTGAATCCTTGAGATCAGTTGAAACTAGTTGACACCAGTTGAACCCAGTTAAAACCAGTTTAACTAGATGAAACCAGTTAAAACCAGTTGAGATCAGTTCAATTCAGTTGAAACCAGATGAAACCAGTTAAAACCAGTTGAGACTAGTTCAAACCAGTTGAAACCAGTTGAGAAATTAGTGTGCGTAATGAGTCTCGGCATTATAACGGTGATGAAATCAAATTAGTCCATACTGAAAGTTTCATTGAATTCCCAGTAAATTGGGTATTTGGCAGTAACAACGCAAAGTAAAGAAACATCGGGCAGTATATTCGATGTGTTGTGCAAGGAGAGAAAATTCCTTGTATTTGTTATGTCGATTTTTGTTACTCGCTAGAAATCCGGGGAAGGTTCGACGAAATAAAGAATCTGTTATTGGGGAAATCGTACATTACATTGCCAACGGGATTGAAACCATTTCCAAAGTAAAACCGTCAAATTTTCGTGCAAGGGAAACGAAATCATTGGTTTTCAAAAAAACAGGATGTTATGAATTCAAGTGAATGATAAATGACCAATTTAAGATGCTTGATAGTCTAGTTACTCGCAGCTTGCCACAAGTACCAAAGTATTTAAAAGTAATAGAACGAATGAAATGCCTTTTTCCTTCTAACTCTTTAATTGCGCGTCCTATGGTTTCTTATTTTTGCGTCATTTGCGTCATTAGTAAATGACGCAATGTATTGAAAATTATTCGTAACAAAGCCGTCAATTTTGTCAATCTGATTACAAAGCTATTTTGTTCAAAAGAAACAAAACTTTCATTTCTTATTATGACGGAATTGAGAAGTTTAAAAGAAACTTGAAGAAACTTCAGGAACTTCAGGAAAGAGTATGTTACGGAATTAAGTGACTGATAAATGACCGTTTTAAGATGCTTGATAGTCTAATTACTGGCAGTTTAAAACAAGTACCAAAGTATTTGAAAGCAGCAGAAGGAATGAAATGTCTTTTTTCTTCTTGATCTTTAATCTCGTGTGCTATGGTTTCTTATCTTTGCGTCATTACTACAAATGACGCAATGTATTGAAAATGATTTGTAACAAACCCGTCAATTTTGTCAATCTGATTCCAAAGCTATTTTGTTCGTTATTGGTTAAATCGTACCATTACATTGCAAACGGGTGGGAGTTCGTTTACAACGTAAAACCGTCAAATTTTCCTGCAAGGTTAAACGAAATCATTGGTTTTCAAGAAACAGTATGTAATGAGACCAAGTCACTGATAAATGACCAATTTAGGATGCTTGATAGTCTAATCATTTGAAGTTTGAAACAAGTACCAAAGTATTTGAAAGTAGCAGAAGGAATGAAATGTCTTTTTCTTCTTAATCTTTAATCGCTTGTCTTTGCGTCATTACTACTAATGACGCAATGTATTGAAAATGATTTCTAACAAACCCGTCAATTTTGTCAATCTGATTACAAAGCTATTTTGTTCAAAAGAAACAAAAACTTTCATTTCTTGTTATGGCGGAAATCAGAAATTTAAAAAAAAATTTAAGAAACTTCAGGAACTTCAAGAAAGAGTATGTTATGAAATCAAATGACTGATAAATGACCAATTTAAGATGCTTGATAGTCTAATTAATTGCAGTTTGAAACGAGTACCAAACTACTTGAGAGTAGAAGAATGAATAAAATGTCTTTTTTCTTGTGATCTTTAATCGCGTGTGCTATGGTTTCTTATTTTTGTGTCATTACTACTAATGACGCAATGTATTGAAAATGATTTGTAACACACCCGTCAATTTTGTCAATCTGATTGCAAAGCTATTTTGTTCAAAAGAAACAAAACTTTCATTTTTTATTATGACGGAATTCAGAAGTTTAAAATAAACTTGAATTTCAAAAAAGAGTGTGTTATGAAATCAAGTGACTGACAACTGAGCAATTTAAGATGCTTGACAGTCTAATTACTTTAATTTGAAACAAGTACCAAAGTATTTGAAAATAGCAGAATGAATAAAATGTCTTTTTTCTTCTTGACCTTTAATGGCGTGTGCTATGGTTTCTTATCTTTGCGACATTACTACTAATGTATGACGCAATGTATTGAAAACGATTTGTAAGAGACCCGTCAATTTTGTCAATCTGGTTCCAAAGCTATTTTGTTCGTTATTGGTTAAATCGTACATTACATTGCAAACGGGTGGGAGTTCGTTTGCAACGTAAAACCATCAAATTTTCGTGCAAGGTAAGCAAATCATTGGTTTTCAAGAAAGAGTATGTTATGAAATCAAGTGACTGATTAATGACCAATTTAAGATGCTTGATAGTCTAATCATTTGCAGTTTGAAACAAGTACCAAACTATTTGAAAGTAGCAGAAGGAATGAAATGTCTTTTTTCTTCTTAATATTTAATCGCGAGTGCTATGGTTTCTTATATTTGCGTCATTACTACTAATGACGCAATGTATTGAAAATGATTTTTAACAAACCCGTCAATATTGTCAAACTAATTAGAAAGCTATTTTGTTCAAAAGAAACAAAATTGTCATTTCTTATAATGACGTAATTCAGAAGTTGAAAAGAAACTAAGAAACTTCAGGAACTTCAAGAAAGCGTATGTTAGGAAATCAAGTGACACAATGTATTGAAATGTAATGTATCAGTATAAATGACCAGTAT
Organism: Diadema antillarum; assembly: GCF_040938485.1. Lineage (NCBI taxonomy): Eukaryota > Metazoa > Echinodermata > Echinoidea > Diadematoida > Diadematidae > Diadema > Diadema antillarum. The sequence continues at coordinate 154,538 of NW_027273054.1, forward strand.
AAATCGGTATAAATATATAGCTTGGGATGTTAACAACGTCATCTGACCACTCACATAGTGGCCCAGGCCGTAAGGGCCTGACAGTTAAAGTGACAATATAGGTTTTCTTGCACTTTACAAACGTTATGATATATCAAATGCTACATATCCTTGTATTTTCGTTATTTTGAGACATTGAAACGGCCTGGGCCATATTGGGGTGGGTATAAATGTGTAGCTTAAAATGATACCAACCTCATCTGACCACTCACATAGTGGCCCAGTCTGTAGGAGCCTGACAGTTAAAGTGGCAATGTAGGTGCTTCTTGCCATTTACAAAGGTCGCATATATAAAATGCTACATAACTTTGTAATGCCTTTATTTAAAAAAAGAAATACTAAAACGGCCTAGCCACATTTGCGTCTTTATAACTGTGTAGCTTTTACAAAGATCGCATATAAAATGATATATACATAACCTTATACTGCCTTTATTTCAAACAAACACTGAAACGGCCTGGGCCACATTGGGGTCGCTGTAAATGTGTAGCGTAGGATGTTAGCAACCTCATCTGACCACTCACATAGTGGCCCAGGCTGTAAAAGGGCCTGACAGTTAAAGTGACAATGTAGGTGTTTCCTGCCATTTACAAACGTTATATATAGAATGCTACATATCCTTGTATTTTCGTTATTTTCAGACATCGAAACGGCGTGGGCCACACTGGGTTCGGTATAAATGTGTAGCTTAGGAGGTTAGCAACCTCATCTGACCACTCACATAGTGGCCCAGGCCTTAGGGGCCTGACATTTAAAGTGGGGGTGGGGTAAGCAATTTGAACTGGTTTCAACTGGTCTCTATTTGTAACTGGTTTCAACTGGTTTTAAGTAGTAGTTTCAACATGTTTCAAATGGTCTCAACTGGTTTCAACTGTTCTTGACTAGTTTCACCTGGTTTCAGCTTTTTTTGAGCTGGTCTCAACTGGTTAGAACTGGTCTCAACCGGTATGGACTAGTTTTAACTGATCTCAAGTTATTTCAACTGGTCTCAACTGGTTTCAACTGGTTTGATCTGTTCTCAACTGGTTTTAACTGGTTTCAAGCGGTTTTAACTAGTTTCAAGTAGTTTCAACATGTTTCAACTGATCTCATCTGGTTTCAACTGATTTTAACTGGTTTCAACTGGATTTAACTAGTTTCAAATGGTCTCAACTGGTTTCAACTGTTCTTGACTAGTTTCAACTGGTTTTAAATCGTTTCAACTGGTTTCAACTTTTTTTGAACTGGTCTCAACTGGTTAGAACTGGTCTCAACCGGTATGGACTAGTTTGAACTGATCTCAACTTATTTCAACTGGTCTCAACTGGTTTCAAGTGGTTTGATCCGTTCTCAACTGGTTTTAACTGGTTCCAACTGGTTTGAACTGGTCTCAACTGGTTTTAGCTGGTTTCAACTCCTCTGAACTGCTCTCAACTGGTTTTATCTGGTTTTATCTAGTTCAATGTATCTCAACTGGGTTCAACTAGTCTCAACTGGTTTTCACTGGTTTCACGTACGTAATTTCAACTGATTTCAAGTGGTTTCAACTTGTTTGAAATGTGTAAACTGGTTTTAACAGGTTTTCACTGGTTTTCAACTGGTCTCTGTTTCTAACTAACTGATTTCAAGTAGGTTTAACTTTTTTCAACTGGTTTACACTGGTTTTAACTAGTTTCAAGTAAGTTTAACAGGTTTCGATTGATCTAAACTGGTTTCAACTGATTTTGACTGGTTTCAACTGGTTTTAACTAGTTTCAAATGGTCTCAACTGGTTTCACGTATTCTTGACTAGTTTCAAATGGTTTTAACTCGTTTCAACTGGTTTCAACTTTTTTTGAACTGGTCTCAACTGGTTAGAACTGGTTTCCACCGGTATGGACTAGTTTCAACTGATCTCAAGTCATTTCAACTGGTCTCAACTAGTTTCAACTGGTTTGATCTGTTCTCAACTGGTTTTAACTGGTTTCAACTGGTTTGAACTGGTCTCAACTGGTTTTAGCTGGTTTCAACTCCTCTGAACTGGTCTCAACTGGTTTTAACCGGTTTTAACTGGTTCAATGTATCTCAACTGGGTTCAACTAGTCTCAACTGGTTTTCACTGGTTTCAAGTACGTAGTTTCAACTGATCTCAAGTTTTTTCATTTGGTTTCAACTGGTTTTAACAGGTTTTCAATAATTTTCAACTGGTCTCTGTCTCTAACTAACTGATTTCAGATAGATTTAACCTTTTTCAACTGGTTTCAACTGGTTTTAACTAGTTTCAAATAATTTTAACAGGTTTCGACTGATCTAAAACTGGTTTCAACTGATTTTTACTGGTTTCAACTGGTTTCAACTGGTTTTAACTAGTTTCAAATGGTCTCAACTGGTTTCAACTATTCTTGACTAGTTTCAACTGGTTTTAACTCGTTTGAACTGGTTCCAACTTTTTTTGAACTGGTCTCAACTGGTTAGAACTGGTCTCAACCGGTATGGTCTAGTTTCAACTGATATCAAGTTATTTCAACTGGTCTCAACTGGTTTCAACTGGTTTCATCTGTTCTCAACTGGTTTTAACTGGTTTCAACTGGTTTGAACTGGTCTCAACTGGTTTTAGCTGGTTTCAACTGCTTTGAACTGGTCTCAACTCGTTTTAACTGGTTCAATGTATCTCAACTGGGTTCAACTAGTCTCAACTGGTTTTCACTGGTTCCAAGTACGTAGTTTCAACTGATCTCAAGTGGTTTCATTTGGTTTCAACTGGTTTCAACTTGTTTGAAATGTCTAAACTGGTTTTAACAGGTTTTCACTGGTTTTCAACTGGTCTCTGTTTCTAACTAACTGGTTTCAAGTAGTTTTAACTTTTTTCAACTGGTTTCAACTGGTTTTAACTAGTTTCAAGTAATTTTAACAGGTTTCGACTGATCTAAACTGGTTTCAACTGATTTTGACTGGTTTCAACTGGTTTGAACTGATTTTAACTAGTTTCCACTGGTCTCATCTGGTTTCAACTGTTCTCGATTTTTTTCAACTTTTTTTACACGGTTTAAACTGGTCTCAACTGGTTTTAACTGGTTTCAACTTCTTTCCTTGATATTCATCTTTGCATTCATCCAGGTTTGATTTATCTTTTTTTTTTCAATTTGCATTTCTTTATAGTAGTTGCTTTCATCATTTCTTTTCAAACTTATCCATCTCTCCCTTGCTTTCCTTTATAATACAAGTTTCTCTTCTTCCCTTCCATTGTCTTTTCATTAACGCTCTATTTTGTAAACCTTTTGTTTTTGTGGGTTGAACTTTTTGAATCCTTGAGATCAGTTGAAACTAGTTGACACCAGTTGAACCCAGTTAAAACCAGTTTAACTAGATGAAACCAGTTAAAACCAGTTGAGATCAGTTCAATTCAGTTGAAACCAGATGAAACCAGTTAAAACCAGTTGAGACTAGTTCAAACCAGTTGAAACCAGTTGAGAAATTAGTGTGCGTAATGAGTCTCGGCATTATAACGGTGATGAAATCAAATTAGTCCATACTGAAAGTTTCATTGAATTCCCAGTAAATTGGGTATTTGGCAGTAACAACGCAAAGTAAAGAAACATCGGGCAGTATATTCGATGTGTTGTGCAAGGAGAGAAAATTCCTTGTATTTGTTATGTCGATTTTTGTTACTCGCTAGAAATCCGGGGAAGGTTCGACGAAATAAAGAATCTGTTATTGGGGAAATCGTACATTACATTGCCAACGGGATTGAAACCATTTCCAAAGTAAAACCGTCAAATTTTCGTGCAAGGGAAACGAAATCATTGGTTTTCAAAAAAACAGGATGTTATGAATTCAAGTGAATGATAAATGACCAATTTAAGATGCTTGATAGTCTAGTTACTCGCAGCTTGCCACAAGTACCAAAGTATTTAAAAGTAATAGAACGAATGAAATGCCTTTTTCCTTCTAACTCTTTAATTGCGCGTCCTATGGTTTCTTATTTTTGCGTCATTTGCGTCATTAGTAAATGACGCAATGTATTGAAAATTATTCGTAACAAAGCCGTCAATTTTGTCAATCTGATTACAAAGCTATTTTGTTCAAAAGAAACAAAACTTTCATTTCTTATTATGACGGAATTGAGAAGTTTAAAAGAAACTTGAAGAAACTTCAGGAACTTCAAGAAAGAGTATGTTACGGAATTAAGTGACTGATAAATGACCGTTTTAAGATGCTTGATAGTCTAATTACTGGCAGTTTAAAACAAGTACCAAAGTATTTGAAAGCAGCAGAAGGAATGAAATGTCTTTTTTCTTCTTGATCTTTAATCTCGTGTGCTATGGTTTCTTATCTTTGCGTCATTACTACAAATGACGCAATGTATTGAAAATGATTTGTAACAAACCCGTCAATTTTGTCAATCTGGTTCCAAAGCTATTTTGTTCGTTATTGGTTAAATCGTACCATTACATTGCAAACGGGTGGGAGTTCGTTTACAACGTAAAACCGTCAAATTTTCCTGCAAGGTTAAACGAAATCATTGGTTTTCAAGAAACAGTATGTAATGAGACCAAGTCACTGATAAATGATCAATTTAGGATGCTTGATAGTCTAATCATTTGAAGTTTGAAACAAGTACCAAAGTATTTGAAAGTAGCAGAAGGAATGAAATGTCTTTTTCTTCTTAATCTTTAATCGCTTGTCTTTGCGTCATTACTACTAATGACGCAATGTATTGAAAATGATTTCTAACAAACCCGTCAATTTTGTCAATCTGATTACAAAGCTATTTTGTTCAAAAGAAACAAAAACTTTCATTTCTTGTTATGGCGGAAATCAGAAATTTAAAAAAAAAACTTAAGAAACTTCAGGAACTTCAAGAAAGAGTATGTTATGAAATCAAATGACTGATAAATGACCAATTTAAGATGCTTGATAGTCTAATTAATTGCAGTTTGAAACGAGTACCAAACTACTTGAGAGTAGAAGAATGAATAAAATGTCTTTTTTCTTGTGATCTTTAATCGCGTGTGCTATGGTTTCTTATTTTTGCGTCATTACTACTAATGACGCAATGTATTGAAAATGATTTGTAACACACCCGTCAATTTTGTCAATCTGATTGCAAAGCTATTTTGTTCAAAAGAAACAAAACTTTCATTTTTTATTATGACGGAATTCAGAAGTTTAAAATAAACTTGAATTTCAAAAAAGAGTGTATTATGAAATCAAGTGACTGACAACTGAGCAATTTAAGATGCTTGACAGTCTAATTACTTTAATTTGAAACAAGTACCAAAGTATTTGAAAATAGCAGAATGAATAAAATGTCTTTTTTCTTCTTGACCTTTAATGGCGTGTGCTATGGTTTCTTATCTTTGCGACATTACTACTAATGTATGACGCAATGTATTGAAAACGATTTGTAAGAAACCCGTCAATTTTGTCAATCTGGTTCCAAAGCTATTTTGTTCGTTATTGGTTAAATCGTACATTACATTGCAAACGGGTGGGAGTTCGTTTGCAACGTAAAACCATCAAATTTTCGTGCAAGGTAAGCAAATCATTGGTTTTCAAGAAAGAGTATGTTATGAAATCAAGTGACTGATTAATGACCAATTTAAGATGCTTGATAGTCTAATCATTTGCAGTTTGAAACAAGTACCAAACTATTTGAAAGTAGCAGAAGGAATGAAATGTCTTTTTTCTTCTTAATATTTAATCGCGAGTGCTATGGTTTCTTATATTTGCGTCATTACTACTAATGACGCAATGTATTGAAAATGATTTTTAACAAACCCGTCAATATTGTCCAACTAATTAGAAAGCTATTTTGTTCAAAAGAAACAAAATTGTCATTTCTTATAATGACGTAATTCAGAAGTTGAAAAGAAACTAAGAAACTTCAGGAACTTCAAGAAAGCGTATGTTAGGAAATCAAGTGACACAATGTATTGAAATGTAATGTATCAGTATAAATGACCAGTATAAATCGGTATAAATATATAGCTTGGGATGTTAACAACGTCATCTGACCACTCACATAGTGGCCCAGGCCGTAAGGGCCTGACAGTTAAAGTGACAATATAGGTTTTCTTGCACTTTACAAACGTTATGATATATCAAATGCTACATATCCTTGTATTTTCGTTATTTTGAGACATTGAAACGGCCTGGGCCATATTGGGGTGGGTATAAATGTGTAGCTTAAAATGATACCAACCTCATCTGACCACTCACATAGTGGCCCAGTCTGTAGGAGCCTGACAGTTAAAGTGGCAATGTAGGTGCCTCTTGCCATTTACAAAGGTCGCATATATAAAATGCTACATAACTTTGTAATGCCTTTATTTAAAAAAAGAAATACTAAAACGGCCTAGCCACATTTGCGTCTTTATAACTGTGTAGCTTTTACAAAGATCGCATATAAAATGATATATACATAACCTTATACTGCCTTTATTTCAAACAAACACTGAAACGGCCTGGGCCACATTGGGGTCGCTGTAAATGTGTAGCGTAGGATGTTAGCAACCTCATCTGACCACTCACATAGTGGCCCAGGCTGTAAAAGGGCCTGACAGTTAAAGTGACAATGTAGGTGTTTCCTGCCATTTACAAACGTTATATATAAAATGCTACATATCCTTGTATTTTCGTTATTTTCAGACATCGAAACGGCGTGGGCCACACTGGGGTCGGTATAAATGTGTAGCTTAGGAGGTTAGCAACCTCATCTGACCACTCACATAGTGGCCCAGGCCTTAGGGGCCTGACATTTAAAGTGGGGGTGGGGTAAGCAATTTCAACTGGTTTCAACTGGTCTCTATTTGTAACTGGTCTCTATTTGTAACTGGTTTCAACTGGTTTTAACTAGTTTCAAGTAGTTTCAACATGTTTCAACTGATCTCAACTGGTTTCAACTGATTTTAACTGGTTTCAACTGGTTTTAACTAGTTTCAAATGGTCTCAACTGGTTTCAACTGTTCTTGACTAGTTTCAACTGGTTTTAACTCGTTTCAACTGGTTTCGGCTTTTTTTGAACTGGTTAGAACTGGTCTCAACCGGTATGGACTAGTTTTAACTGATCTCAAGTTATTTCAACTGGTCTCAACTGGTTTCAACTGGTTTGATCTGTTCTCAACTGGTTTTAACTGGTTTCAAGTGGTTTTAATTAGTTTCAAGTAGTTTCAACATGTTTCAACTGATCTCATCTGGTTTCAACTGATTTTAACTGGTTTCAACTGGTTTTATCTAGTTTCAAATGGTCTCAACTGGTTTCAACTGTTCTTGACTAGTTTCAACTGGTTTTAAATCGTTTCAACTGGTTTCAACTTTTTTGAACTGGTCTCAACTGGTTAGAACTGGTCTCAACCGGTATGGACTAGTTTGAACTGGTCTCAACTGGTTTCAACTGGTTTGATCCGTTCTCAACTGGTTTTAACTGGTTTCAACTGGTTTGAACTGGTCTCAACTGGTTTTAGCTGGTTTCAACTGCTTTGAACTGGTCTCAACTGGTTTTATCTGGTTTTAACTGGTTCAATGTATCTCAACTGGGTTCAACTAGTCTCAACTGGTTTTCACTGGTTTCAAGTACGTAGTTTCAACTGATTTCAAGTGGTTTCAACTTGTTTGAAGTGTCTAAACTGGTTTTAACAGGTTTTCACTGGTTTTCAACTGGTCTCTGTTTCTAACTAACTGATTTCAAGTAGGTTTAACTTTTTTCAACTGGTTTACACTGGTTTTAACTAGTTTCAAGTAATTTTAACAGGTTTCGATTGATCTAAACTGGTTTCAAGTGATTTTGACTGGTTTCAACTGGTTTTAACTAGTTTCAAATGGTCTCAACTGGTTTCACGTATTCTTGACTAGTTTCAAATGGTTTTAACTCGTTTCAACTGGTTTCAACTTTTTTTGAACTGGTCTCAACTGGTTAGAACTGGTTTCCACCGGTATGGACTAGTTTCAACTGATCTCAAGTCATTTCAACTGGTCTCAACTAGTTTCAACTGGTTTGATCTGTTCTCAACTGGTTTTAACTGGTTTCAACTGGTTTGAACTGGTCTCAACTGGTTTTATCTGGTTTCAACTGCTTTGAACTGGTCTCAACTGGTTTTAACTGGTTTTAACTGGTTCAATGTATCTCAACTGGGTTCAACTAGTCTCAACTGGTTTTCACTGGTTTCAAGTACGTAGTTTCAACTCATCTCAAGTGGTTTCATTTGGTTTCAACTGGTTTCAACTTGTTTGAAATGTCTGAACTGGTTTTAACAGGTTTTCACTGGTTTTCAACTGGTCTCTGTTTCTAACTAACTGGTTTCAAGTAGTTTTAACTTTTTTCAACTGGTTTCCACTGGTTTTAACTAGTTTCAAGTAATTTTAACAGGTTTCGACTGATCTAAACTGGTTTCAACTGATTTTGACTGGTTTCAACTGGTTTCAACTGCTTTGAACTGGTCTCAACTCGTTTTAACTGTTTCAATGTATCTCAACTGGGTTCAACTAGTCTCAACTGGTTTTCACTGGTTTCAAGTACGTAGTTTCAACTGATCTCAAGTGGTTTCATTTGGTTTCAACTGGTTTCAACTTGTTTGAAATGTCTAAACTGGTTTTAACAGGTTTTCACTGGTTTTCAACTGGTCTCTGTTTCTAACTAACTGGTTTCAAGTAGTTTTAACTTTTTTTCAACTGGTTTCAACTGGTTTTAACTAGTTTCAAGTAATTTTAACAGGTTTCGACTGATCTAAACTGGTTTCAACTGATTTTGACTGGTTTCAACTGGTTTGAACTGATTTTAACTAGTTTCCACTGGTCTCATCTGGTTTCAACTGTTCTCGATTTTTTTCAACTTTTTTTACACGGTTTAAACTGGTCTCAACTGGTTTTAACTGGTTTCAACTTCTTTCCTTGATATTCATCTTTGCATTCATCCAGGTTTGATTTATCTTTTTTTTTCAATTTGCATTTCTTTATAGTAATTGCTTTCATCATTTCTTTTCAAACTTATCCATCTCTCCCTTGCTTTCCTTTATAATACAAGTTTCTCTTCTTCCCTTCCATTGTCTTTTAATGAACGCTGTATTTTGTAAACCTTTTGTTTTTGTGGGTTGAACTTTTTGAATACTTGAGATCAGTTGAAACTAGTTGACACCAGTTGAACCCAGTTAAAACCAGTTTAACTAGATGAAACCAGTTAAAACCAGTTAAGATCAGTTCAATTCAGTTGAAACCAGATGAAACCAGTTAAAACCAGTTGAGACTAGTTCAAACCAGTTGAAACCAGTTGAGAAATTAGTGTGCGTAATGAGTCTCTGCATTATAACGGTGATGAAATCAAATTAGTCCATACTGAAAGTTTCATTGAATTCCCAGTAAATTGGGTATTTGGCAGTAACAACGCAAAGTAAAGAAACATCGGGCAGTATATTCGATGTGTTGTACAAGGAGAGAAAATTCCTTGTATTTGCTATGTCGATTTTTGTTACTCGCTAGAAATCCGGGGAAGGTTCGACGAAATAAAGAATCTGTTATTGGGGAAATCGTACATTACATTGCCAACGGGATTGAAACCATTTCCAAAGTAAAACCGTCAAATTTTCGTGCAAGGGAAACGAAATCATTGGTTTTCAAAAAAACAGGATGTTATGAATTCAAGTGAATGATAAATGACCAATTTAAGATGCTTGATAGTCTAGTTACTCGCAGCTTGCCACAAGTACCAAAGTATTTAAAAGTAATAGAACGAATGAAATGCCTTTTTCCTTCTAACTCTTTAATTGCGCGTCCTATGGTTTCTTATTTTTGCGTCATTTGCGTCATTAGTAAATGACGCAATGTATTGAAAATTATTCGTAACAAAGCCGTCAATTTTGTCAATCTGATTACAAAGCTATTTTGTTCAAAAGAAACAAAACTTTCATTTCTTATTATGACGGAATTGAGAAGTTTAAAAGAAACTTTAAGAAACTTCAGGAACTTCAAGAAAGAGTATGTTACGGAATTAAGTGACTGATAAATGACCGTTTTAAGATGCTTGATAGTCTAATTACTGGCAGTTTAAAACAAGTACCAAAGTATTTGAAAGCAGCAGAAGGAATGAAATGTCTTTTTTCTTCTTGATCTTTAATCTCGTGTGCTATGGTTTCTTATCTTTGCGTCATTACTACAAATGACGCAATGTATTGAAAATGATTTGTAACAAACCCGTAAATTTTGTCAATCTGATTCCAAAGCTATTTTGTTCGTTATTGGTTAAATCGTACCATTACATTGCAAACGGGTGGGAGTTCGTTTACAACGTAAAACCGTCAAATTTTCCTGCAAGGTTAAACGAAATCATTGGTTTTCAAGAAACAGTATGTAATGAGACCAAGTCACTGATAAATGACCAATTTAGGATGCTTGATAGTCTAATCATTTGAAGTTTGAAACAAGTACCAAAGTATTTGAAAGTAGCAGAAGGAATGAAATGTCTTTTTCTTCTTAAAATTTAATCGCTTGTCTTTGCGTCATTA
>NW_027273055.1:0-13590 GCF_040938485.1 Diadema antillarum
CCATTCGAGCATGGCGGGATTCTGTCACACAAGGCTGCTTCTCCATCGAGAGCCTATGGAGCGTGCTACCAGGCTGTGACACCTCCCCAAGATGCTCTGCCATCCAAGTATTATAAATCTGTCATGGGGAGACCATCCCCCGTTTGGCTCCATGATACCTCCGCATCTCGCAGCTCCGCCGACCGCAGCATCCCGCGATGCTTCTACCTTTTGTTTCATAATGGCTGGCAGCGCTGAAACAATCTTGTAGAACTCCAAGAGGTTCGTTTTATTGTCATTTTCATCCTCTCCCTTTTTTGTGTGTGTTGCCACTGCTGAGGGAGATATATGTATGCCTCCACCAGACAATTAGTGCCAGTGTCTCTCTTTAGAGACGGATCATCCGGTTGCCGTGGGGATTCCATCCTTCCCATCATCATTCCACCATAACGAGCATCAGCCTCCATCTCCATCAGGTGAGATGATGTGGCAGACGACTCTCCCAAGTCTGCGTCTCAGGTGACTCGATAACAAGGAAATCTCGTCCCGCCTGTTTCACCGCCTAGCGAGTGGCCCTGAAAGTACCTCATCGGTGTCTCCCCCATCTCTTCCAAAACCTCTACCCTCTCCTCCCCCCCCCCCCCCCCCCCTTCAACCCCAACCCTACCACCTCATTTCTCCTCCATCTCTGTTTTACACGGCCGGCCGAGGAACAAGACAGAGCAGTGGTGTCATCCGTGAGCATATGGCGGAGAAGGTAATGACATTACCATCTGAACCACATTTTTTTCTGCCTTTGCAGCAGACATTTACTGGAATTCAAAAGTCGGGGCAATCAGCGGAGCATGATACTAGTGATGTCTTCACTCGTGGCGATGTGATGAGACGGGATGAGCTCAAGGTCAAGCTCTGTCTATCTCTATCTTCACTTTGAATGCTTTAGCATTGGAAGTTATCACATTCCAGAACAGCTATCCTCACAGGGCACTGCAGTTTGTTTGTTTGTTTGTTTGTTTTGTTTGTTGGGTTTTTAATGCTTTGATACCTATGAATAGATGTTGGTGTCTGGCTGGCTGGGAAGGTCTTACTGTTCGCCATGGACTTTATCATTGACTCTTGTCTGAGGCGAGGCGCCGCCTTCCGTCCCCATCATGCTGAACCTTATGTCCAACGCATCTTCAAAAAGGTGTTAGTGAAGCTTGTGCTACACTCTGTCATTCCTACGGGAAACCAGTTTGTAGTTCTTGTACATTTCAGTAGTGATTTGAAACGGTGTTCCAGAGAGGGTTTAGCCAACATTGGAGGTGTTACCATGGTGATTTTTCCAGCGTGTGCATGTGATGTGTATGTGTGAATGTTTGTTTGTTTGTGTGTGTGTGTGTGTGTGTGTGTGTGTGTGTGTGTGTGTACAGGTATGTGTACATTTCACCAGATGAGGTCTTCTCATTCCTTTGCAATGTATCCATGCCCTACTAGTGTACTATTGCATGGTTCGACCGCAATGTAGTGAAGAAGAAATTGTGATTTTTACCTCTTGTCTCATCATAAACCAAATTGTAATAATGACATTGATGACAGGAGGAGGCTGAGCAAACAAGTGACCTCCAATGACCTCTTCTATCAAAACCACCTCTCTGAGACTCTACCTGCAGTGACTCAGCCAGATTTATTCACTGGTCAGTTTTTCAATGACTATAATAGTATTTGTGCACAGTGACTGTGGCACACGCTCTTTGGACTATTTTCTATGTCTCAAAGGAGCTTGTTTGTAAACAGGCATATGGATTAAGCTCATCTTTGAGAGATTAAGGGTAGATTAGGCAGGGTTTATCCATTCAAGATTAAAAGGCATGATCTCAATGGATCTGGTGGTGGGGAAGGGCACTGGAGAGTGTGGTTCTTTTGTTGTTTTGTTTGTATTGTCTGTGATAAGTAGTGGAGTCAAGGAGGCTTTTAGTTTTGAACCATTCATCAAAGAATAGATGGCCATGTAAACCTATATAGGTCTTGGAACCACAGCTAGAGGCACTGTGCACTTACAATGTGTGTGTGAGGAAGACAATTTTTTTTTGTCAACCATGTCTATACACTGTAGACAATTGGCCACCAGATGGCAGCAAACAACTTTGACTAAAATTCCTAGCCCCTCCATTGCCTCTCAAGTCTCAGTGTGAGAGAGCTATGGCTGACACGCCAGTGGCTTTCCTAGTGTCTGTAGTCGTTAGCTCGTTGTGTGGTTTGAAATTCTGCCAGCAACCTGCTCAAAATATTAGATGCCTGCAACACCGATCAGTACCATTCTTTTGACACACAGCTGCTGTGATGGGTCATGTGTTTTAAGCATTCTTCTATTTCCACCCCCCCCCCCCAACCACCAACCACCACCACAATCACTATCTCTACTCTGTACACTTGATTCTGGCAATTCTATCAAGAGAAATATCTCCAAAATATGCTTGAACAGATGTGTGCAGGCACTAATGCACCATTTTGTTTGTGTGTGATCAATAGATGCGGTCCTACATGTACATTATTAACCAGTTTCTTTGCTTGTTATTCATATGGAATATCAATACAGATTAGTCAGTGGGCAAGAACACTTTGTATATGTTGCTTAGCCAATCTTCTATGAAAAGTGTGAGAAAAATCTAGTTACATTTACACATAAAGTTTATAATATTATGGTTGGAGTAATACATTGCATGACTTTTATTACCTCTGTATTCATTGTGGTTGCTGAAAAGACGTGTCGCTGAAATCTCGTTAGGGTCAACCGGCGTGACATGTTCATTGAAACTTATACATTTAGTTCCGTTACTGCCGTGTTCTTTTGGACATACGTTCAAAATTGCCCAGCAATATGCACACGATCTTATATTTGTGGAGTTGCCCGTGCCCCTACATGTAGTAGAACTGAATGACGGAGTTCATTAATGGCCGTGCCTTTTCGTAATGTTTACAAGCTGCTTCAGCCCCAACCCATCCATCGCACTCTCAGCGAGAGACCGCTGAGTGCATTTTGACATTTTAGCATCCACTGGGTACCAGCCACATTTTGACGGGGATTGGCAAAAAAACCATGTGATGTATTCAAGCTCCTCTGCCTCAGTATTCTAGCCTAAACACACCATCGCCAAGTCTACAATAATACTCAATGGAAAACGCAGCAAATAGTGCCATAAAATGCAAGTCGCATATATATCACTCTTGGTGGCATGGATTCAAGTAATCAGCACATGCAGCGAATTTGTCTGGATTTTGTTGTCCTTTTTTGCTCCTTTCTTTGTTATTTTTTTTTCTAATGTTTCACTGCTTCAAGACACTCTTGCCTGTAATCGTAAACCTGATTGGATGATGAAAATGAAAATGAAATTGCATATTGGTAATTTCTCTTCAGTAATGAGGTTTGGCATTGTATCTTCTCTCACAGTAGCCAAGATATTAAGTACAAAGCTCTCTCCTCCTCTCCCTCCCCTTCTCCTTCGCTCTCTCTCTCTTTCTCTCCTAATATATATCTCCCTGTCTATCTATCTATCTCTTTCTCTAATTCAAAGTGCAAGTCATTAGATGGCCAAAAACAAATTAAAAAAAAAAGTTGTAGCACGTTTGCAACACAGTGCATGAGTGCTCTATAGAGACACATTCCATTTTTACCAGGCTAATGAGTGCCATGAATTAAGATGAAAGGAATTAATTTCTACCCACCAAATTATTGTTCCTGGACGGGACTCTTGCTGAGCGCATGATATGAATTAGGGCTTTAGACAGATAGGGGCGTTCTTAATGCTGGATTCTGGTCATGAAGCCAATTATTCGGTACGAAGGAGTAGACAGACGGAGGAAGAGAGAGAGAGCATGCATCTCATCCCGTCGTGTCACTTTTTTTCCAAGCCAGAGGAGGGTCGAGAGGCGATAATTGAAGGTTGGTCAGACTAGTTCGTGGGGGAACCAACATACCATTTGTGTGGAGAAACTGAGCAGCATATCATTTCCGAGTTAATTGATTTAGATCACTGCGCTGTTTAGGAGTACAACAGTAAGGACATACGGAGCAACGCAAGCTGATGCCCTCCTTCACTCCATGAATCTTTGAGAATCTCCTCCTCCTCCTCCTCCCCTCTCGGTCTCTCTCAGTGGTCCCCCCTTGATGGCCGAAGTGGATTACGGGGATTTGTCCATGAAACCATGAAGTCAATATCTCTGTCACTGCATGTCACCGCATCTCCGAGCACCAAGAGAATGCGACACTAATTTCTCCCGGCGATATCCATTTAAGGATCTAGGCAGCTTCCTTTCCTTTTTCTCCCCTTTTATGTAATCAAAATTAGTCAGAGTTTCTCATGCTCAAGTGTTCACTTAGTTATTTACAAGGTTGTAAACTGCATCATTTATTCCATGCTGTACTTCCTGTCTTATTTCTTATACTGTATTTGCACTTGTTAATTGTCAGCAGTTGTGTACGTTACAAATTAATTTGATTGAGTGAAAATTGTCTATGAATTTGTGTATGATTTGATGTGAATTTGATCATCTTGATGAATGTTGGACCTCGTCCTGTCTTCTTTGCCTCTCACCAGCACCCGTCAGTGATGGCTGGCCAGCCACAGCTTCCCCCAGCCTCCATCTACCAACCCCAGTTCCCACCACAGAACGGCCTGGAGGCCTACCAGCAGAGCCTTCCCGGGGCGCAGCCACCGGCAGCCTACCCACCGGCCCCGGCGCCAGCACCGCAGGCCCAGCCCGGCGAGCAGCCAACGCTCCCGACGTACACCTCACAACCGGGCGAAGTGCCGCCAGGCTACACGCAGACGGCGGAGCAGTTCACGCAGGCCCAGGCCGCAGCGGCCGCGGCGCAAGCCGGAGCAGAGCAGGCTGGCGCAACGTCACAACCGACCCTCCTCAGTCCGCAACCGGTGAGTGCAGTTCTCTATCTCTTCCTATGTAGCAACTAAACCTATATTGAACATAGAGAATATGGCTGACTTCTCCAGATCCACCAATGGATTTTTAAGAGAAATTCTGCGGAGAGACCATCACTTTAAAGCTCACTGAATTGTCATCTTCACATCTGTTTAGCCACCCACGTGCAGCGAGTGGAGACCTTAACCCATTGTAGACTAGTCCCAAGTAATCTTTGGCCGGCGTCTGTGGGAAAAGGCGTGTTATAGATAACAAAATCAGCTCGTCCTCGGCAGGTTAACCCGTTAAGGATGAGTCCCGAGTATACTCGGGCAGGTGTCTATGGGAAATGCGTGTTGTAGCAAAATCAGTCCGTCCCCAATGGGTTAAGGATCGTTTCATCATTCCTGTAGCAGATGATAGAATGGCAATAAGAGAAACTCCAGAAAGATGAAATCTTGGCCCCGTTTCATAAAGCTTGTTATCAATAACAAGTTAGGATAGGTGTTATAAGCTATTGAAATCCTTGCATCTCATCGGATGAGAGCAAATTTGTCATAGAAATGTGGCAGTTGTTACTGATAACAAGTTTTTTAAAACAGGATAAAGGATGAAGGATAAAAATGAGGCAAGGGCAGAACAAACACCCAAGGAAGATGGCAGGATTAGTTGAAAGACTCAAGTCTCTTTACCCATACTTTCATTGAAAGTAGTATCTATTTTTTTAATCAAATGAGATAATAAACGGGAGGGAAAGATAATATTGGAGATTATAGAATTATCACAGTGGTTGTCCTGACAGCACTTCTTTCTCTTTCATGAGTCTCTAATGTTCAAATAGCAGCATCAATTCTGAGCACACTGCAGCAGTTAATCATTACCCTCTTGTCCTCTAAAAGAGGGACACAAAAGAAGACTTGGAAATTCTGGGAAAATCCCATCTTCCACCCATGCCTCTTCCTCCTTAATGTCCCCCCTGTATGTAGCTGTGTTTCCAAGGAAAATCAATCCGTTGCAGCCCTATCCAACTTAATTGTATTGATCGATTGCTCTTCACGCTGCTCAACCCATTTGTCAATAGTTCGCAATCCAGGAGCATCATCTTTAACGAGAAACATCGCACAGTGGTGTTCTAGTTGTCAGTGATTTGTTTCGCTCTCTGTTCTGTCCTGCTGAATACTGCTTTCCGTGCGAGATGGAGAACGTTTGTTTTGTTCCTCTGAGATGTCGCTTTTTGACTGGGCGAGTGCCTCAAATGCATGAACACCACACTCTGGATGATGACTGCTGCTTTGAGTGTGATCAGAAGTATTTACAGCCGCTAGTAATTTCGTACATCACATTCAATGGCCATGTCTGGACAGGTCAAGGCCCACATGGTCCCACCCTTGATGACCCTGGCTGTTAAATGCTGTTGTGACTGCACAATTTCCTGTCTTGCTCTACTGTTATTATCACACATCAGGTAAAAACTTCCATAAATGAGTTCAGGCAAACATGACACGCGTATATTCATGAGCGCCAAAGACAGAAAATAGAAAAGTGGTCTTGTCATCAAAATGTGAAGTATTTTCACCGTAAACAGTGATCTCTAGGCTAAATGCATAATTTACCATTCACCATGTAGCTTGCTGAACAGAGTATAATGGAGAAATATATTCCGGCAGTTTCTGGTAATAAACATAGGATATTAAAAGAACATTAATGCAAATATTCCACTGAGTCTGCACTGAGGGATCTAATTATAATCTATTTTCTAGAAGTGTGGCCTCATTGATTTCACACGACTAATTTTGTGTGACACACATCTCTCTGATGAGGTTCAATCCTCAAGGACTTTCTTCGGGCACAAATTACAGATGGTTGAAGGACACCAGCTTGAAAGGGATATGCCTGGTTGGATGTCCACAGATGTAAGATGGTAAACAGTGAGGATTGTTTCTGAATTAAGCCTGTGTGTACAGTCAACTCAAGAGGGCGCACTTTACTTGACACTGCACAATCTTGAGTGCATCACTTTCCTTGCACTCAGTGTTCAGGGGAGTCTTAGGATAAGCAAAGTAATATTTCAGTTTCAGTTAATGTGAGTCAGGTTCTTCACTATTGTGTGTACATTGTGATTGCATTGGTTGATGTATACCTGTAGATGTCTATGATCAAGAAATATACATTGTGTGCAAAGGTCCTACATGGATCGAAGCACTATAAGAACATGTGAAAATTCTTATCATTCAAAAGCAGATCCCAAATGTGGTCTTAGAATCTCACACTGTCATGTTTATGCCTCTGACATCTGCTTCACCTGCCGGTCGTGTCTGACCAGGTTTTGTTGGTTGATATTTCAGTTATAGCATTTACCAGGTACTGTTTATGAATGGAATCTGTGCGTGAAAGGAATCTTTGTTCAGGAAAATCGCCGCATCCACATGTGAAGGTGATTGAGGAAAAATCGGCAGACTGTGTACCACTGTGGGGGCAGAGAATTGGTGTGGTTGCCAATTTGAGGAGTGGAGTTGGCTGACAAAGAGACCATTATCCCATCCTTCCACATTAAAGATCTTCTTGATGGGCTTGCATGTTTTCAGATCTTTGCACTGCCGATATCCTGTTTGTCTAACCCTGTCACGGAGGAGACTGGCAGTGTGTAGGCAGAGCAACCCTTTTTAGGACAGGAAAATAATCATTGAACTTGATTCTGACTCTTAAAGACAGAGGTGTATATGCTTGAATTTCTGCTGAAATCTTGACATGACGTCTGCTCATAACATAACACTGTGCAAGCCGGGTCGGTTGACCCGCCACCTCTCTTTATCATGGCAACCAGCAGCTGTTTCGTCATTCCAGTTGTAGTATTTAAAGGAACCCATCCAAGAAGAAAAGCAAGTTAGAGTTCATAATTATCTGCCACTTAATAAAAGCATATAAAGTTACTTTTTGATAAAGATTATTTCTTTTAAAGCTCATCTTCTCTTATTACCTCATCTTCCTCCTCCTCCTCCTCCTCCTCCTCCTTTTCCTCATCTTATTTTCTTCTCTTTACTTCTCCATTCATATTTGTATCCCTTTAAAGGACAAGTTCACCTTCATAAACATAACGATTGAGAGAATGCAACAATATTAGTAGAACACATCAGTGAAAGTTTGAGGAAAATTGGACAATCGATGCAAAAGTTATGAATTTTTAAAATTTTTGTTTTGGAACCGCTGGATGAGGAGACTACTACAGCTTGTGAGTCATATGCGTACAACAGTATAAAGAAAATATAAAGAAAATTCAACATATTTTCACTTTTTTCGCATAATAAAAGAGCACTTGACTTGCCTCTTTCTAAAGGCAGGGGGAATAATATTACCCATAACATTTGTCGGTAACGAGTCGGGGGAATGTGTACTTTTTTCATAAGATGAAATTTTGTGAAATTCTCTTTATATTTTCCTTATATTGTTGTACGCATGTGACATCTAAGTTTTTCACACACTGCAGTAGTCTTCTCATCCAGCGGTTACTGCACAAAAACTTCAAAAATTCATAACTTTTGAACGGATTGTCCGATTTTCCTCAAACTTTCAATGATGTGTTCTACTAATATTGCTACATTCTCTCAATCCTTATGTTTATGAAGGTGAACTTGTCCTTTAAAGTCATTATTTACCATTTGCAGATAAAGCAGAAACCCAGCTTTAGTGCTTCAAAATAGTTCTAAAATTTGAGTTACGGATAGAAACAACCAGTGTAAAAATTTAAATCAGTATGGTCAATGTTAAATATTGTTGAATAATTAAGATATGAACAATAGTTCTAATAGAAATATTTCCAGACTACACCCGCGTACAGTTATGGTTTATTGAGAAATATGGTAATATCTCCTTACATTTTAGATTTTATTGCAAATTTTTTATGTGGTAAGATGTTCTCTTAATACAACTGACCTGCACTTATGCATCAAATGTAATATCTCAAGCATTTGTTATATCACTGCTCCCAATGATAAACAGTACCTTTAAGGTATGAAATACATTATGAGATGTTCATTGAAGCCTGAAATAAAAAAGCCCCATGACAGATGTCCTGAAGCCATCTGAGGTCGCTTCCCTGCAGCGATGCCCTTTTGGGAGATCACACTCCATAGATTTCCCCCCAATTACAGCCACTTTCTCCACACAAAGTTTCATGGTCCCCGAGAATCCCAATTTATTTAGCGACGACAAGCAGCAGGCTGTCTACATCTGTCCTCGAGGGAATTCAGACTCACAGAATAACTTGTTTGTAAACATATCCAGAAACTTGTTTCCAAGCTAATGAAAAACTTATTTTTTTTGTGAGGCCAAACTTGGGAGACGTCACATTTCTTGAAAACCCATTTCTCAAATCCTCTATTCAAAAGTTATGATTCTCTAAGTTTCAGGGCCGTCATCGCTGGATGAGGAGATTACTACACTTTGCGACATTATTATGGACAACAGTATTAGGAAAATACTTTTTAAAAATCACATATTTTCACTTTACTTTATGCCTCTTGCAGAAAGCAGAGGAAATAATGTTACCCGTACCATATGTCAGTAACAAGTTGATGGAATGTGTATTTTTCATGAAAAAAATTGATTTTCTGGAATTTGCAGTGTATGTTAAAAGAACCTTCCTCAATCTTGATATCAAAAATAGTTTTAGAGAACTGGAAAATACTGATTTGAGTTTTTATACCAAACAATTACTTACATGATCCAAAGCAATGTTTCTGTGTTATTTTGACATCCACATTGATGCCAATTGCAAAAACAAACTTACTTTTTGGGAGGTTTTCTTTGCTCTACTGAAAAATTAATGCGTATTTGAGATACGAGATGTTGTCACCCCAGGGACAATTTACAACATGCAATGTGGCAATAAAGGAGGATAAATGGATGACAACATGATCCCACTGAAGTCTTTGCTAGATCTCTTAGGTACATCTATTTCCATGATGTAAAGGCCCAATCTCTTTCCCTTTTTTTTTTACCCTGCGACATGTCCCATCTCGATGAAGAATTGATTGTGTCTCCGTCCACCCAGCCGTGTCCTGGCTTGTCATTTGTCACAGGAGTAGCTCCTCCCGAACAGGACGGGGTGGGGGGGGGGGGGGGATGGGGGAC
Source organism: Diadema antillarum (assembly GCF_040938485.1). Taxonomy (NCBI): domain Eukaryota; kingdom Metazoa; phylum Echinodermata; class Echinoidea; order Diadematoida; family Diadematidae; genus Diadema; species Diadema antillarum. Next base: position 10,009 of record NW_027273055.1, read on the forward strand.
GAGAAGAGAAGCTGGAGGAGAAAATTAGCGCTTACCGATATTACGATAACCGAAGAGTAATCCATCCATTCCTCAAGCCCCACCATTCCTCCTCCCCCCCCCCCCCCACAACCTCTCCAGAATAAAGTAATAAATCCCAGATGGTGCATCACGGGCCGTTGCCTTTATTGGAAAGTCAGCGAAACAAGATCGCAGTTTGTGAAACACGATGAGGAGCCCGTCACGGCAAAGTTGTTGATTAATTTTCCCCCCTCTGTCACGGAGTTAATCCGTTCTCTCGTACACCCCGCTGCCGTCATGGTATGGGGAGATGCTGCGCTGTGATGTTATAGTGAATTTAATGAAGGGGAAGAAAATAATGCAAAACAAAACTGAAGTCTTCCCCTATACCGGGCATTTGTCTACTGGACGGCGTGTCATGAAAACTCATTTAGGGATTTAGAGATAGGCTCCTGCTATGCACACAGTTTGACACTGCTATGGTAGCGGATGGTCTCTTTTCTTTCTCCCCCTCTCTCTCTCAAAGTTGCATATCAAATGAGATGACAGATGCGGTCAGGTAGCCGAAAAGCCCCCTCCTGCATGATGGGATATCTGACCTAAGTCGCCTTGCCTCTTGTTGGGCTTGGGCGTTTGGCGAGAGCGAGAGAATGCCAGAAATCGCTGCACAAGTGATCGAGGGAGCACATGGGGGAAAAGTCTGTGTGTACCACATGTTTGTGTGCGTGTGTGTGTGTGTGTGTTTATGTGTGTATGTGTGCATAGCGTACGTGTGCATGTGTATAGGATGAGTTTGTGAAGACGCGATCGCTGCATTCATACATGCTGGCATATGAGTGCTTGTGTATGTACACACTCCAAGCACATTATTTCTGCGTGTAAACAGGCTAATGGTGCGGGTGAGTCTGGCGATGAAGAGAACAGCTGGAATAGAGCAGAGGAGAGAAGGAGGGTTTTTTTTTTTCACTCCCTCTTCTTCTTCTTCTTCTTCTTTTTTTTTCTTGCTCTTTCGTGAGCTGAGCGTTGCGCGGGACTTGTAGCATTGCAGACAGGCGAAAACCTTCCCTCGCCCCGTCAACTGAAGGAAGGCACTCGTCCGTGCATAACCACGCATAAATAACTGTGTCTGTGTATACAAGGGGGAGTTTGTCTTCGGCTTGTCGTGTCTTCAAACACAGAACCCCTCCCCCCACACCCCCATCCTTTCCTTCTCCTTTTTTTTTTCCACCCTGTTTGACCACATGACACTGCATCATCATCCGCTGTCGGCCATTGTTTTACCGTCGCCGGGGGAACAGAGCACACCAGCGAGGCTGGCCCTGCAGGAGCTCGGCTACGGGTTCCTGGCCCCAGTAGGAGGAGCCACGGCGGCTGCTGCTGCCAGCGTACCCAGCCTTGTTGGGGAGAGACGTCCCCTCATGCTGCCTCAAAACATTCACATATTGGCCGCCGGGCCCAAGGTATGCTTTTTCTCTCAAATCTGGGTGTTGTGTTCATTTCTTTATTTGCTTGAAAATTATCCCGTTGGCTTCTCCTCTGTAGAGGAATCAAGACAGGCACCTGTTATCTTTGATTTTGTTTTTGTTTTTAATTGTTTGCTGCTTCTTGTTGTTGCTTTTGTTTTTTTCTGGTCAGACTGGTGAGATGTCTTGTCATCCATACTGTCAAGATCTCCCCCCCCCCTTCTTTCTTTCATCTTGAGAACTTTGAGATCAAAGGAGACAAACATCTCGAACACTTCAAATTTTACTTCCACATACATGTAATACTCCTTACACTTTGTACATCCTTACATAGAGTATTATGCTGTATGTTCAAGTTTATAACACATACTGTACATACAGTACAGAAGTAGGCCCACATGATGTATGATGATATTATGTATCTAAGTATGTATGTTTGTATGTATGTTTGTATGTAATGTGTGTGGGTATACTTTGTGTATCCATGCCTATTTAGACATGACCAGGGAGGTGGAATAATTTCCACCCCCCTGACATGACAGTTTTGTTGCAGTTGGGGATGGGCTTTGTTAGGTGTGTAACTTGTGAGTGTGTGTGTGATGATTATCAAATGTTGAATAGCAACCTTACAGCAAAAACAAACAAACAAAACAAAACGAAACAAAACAAAGACAGTGTGTGAAGCATGGAATAAGATTGATATCCCTGTGGAGAAGATAAAATACCTCTTGATTATTACCCATAGCTTGCAGTGTGCAGAACTTTTTGTGTCTTGACACTAACATCACAGCATTACAATCTAGATGTCCCGTAAATTGCATGCATGCTATTGTGCATGAATAGACGGACCAGTATGCTGTATACATGCACATTATAAATGTGGAATAGGTTTACAATTGTGCTGGTAGGCATTTTACAGCGAGCTTCTTTGCAAACTATAGCATCTACTATGAAATATTTATATTTGAGTGTGTGTGTGTGTGTGTGTGTGTGTGTGCTGTTGTTGTTTTGTTTTGTTTTTTAGGGGGAGGCATCCTTGTGTAATTGTGGTTTTTTTTTGTTTTTTGTTTTTTGGTTTTTGGTTTATTGAGCAAGGGTTTCTTTTTATTCTTTTTCTTAAATTTTTGCTGGGTGTAATAAAGCAGATTGAACGGTATTTTTTTTTCTTTCCGCATATGAAAAGTGAACCCAGGGAGAATTAAAAAAAATAATCATCTAAACCTTTGCTTAAAATTCTTCTTTGGTCAATTTATATTGTTATCAAGCTGCCTGGAATCAGGGAGGTACCTCCCTGCTGGAATTGATAGCACATAAAAACTGTAGGACCCTGCACCTGTCTATGACTGATAAACTGGTACTTTCAATTGAAACATCTGGTAGCATAATCTTCATCTTTACAGGCAAGTGTCTGTGCACGTTGAACTTACATAATCCACTCATTACCCTTATCAGGCAGTCCTTTGCACTGAGAAAAATACCTGTGATTGGTTCGCAGCATTTAAGACCCAGCAAAGTGGGGAGAAAAAGTCGGTCGATTGACTCGATCTATAATTCGCTGCCCAACGGGGTAATATTCGAAAAAACCTCGACTAGCGTGCGACAGCATGCATTTGTGGACGATGTTCAACTCTTCAGTCAAGAATCAACTATGGTTGTATGTGTGCCGAATATAAAGCTGTACATAATTCATTACGGAAATTCTGGTGCATATTCGAGTCAGACCAACCTTCCCAGTATACATTCTCCCCATGCTATATGGTCTGTAACAGTAGATGATACATCCGATCCTCTCAAACAGGCATTTACCATTGGGCACAAGCCTCATAATAATGTTCACCAGGCAAGTGCCTATACAGCAGACCACTTGCCCGAAAGTGAGTTTTATTTGCCCAGGCAAGTGGGTTTGAAGCACCCTGCAATTTAGTGGTATCAACTGCGCGAGATCACCCCCCCTCCCCCCCCCCCCCCCCCCACCTTTCTCTTTCTCTTTTTTTTTCTCTCTCTCTTTGGTGTTCCATGGTTACCACTTCAGTTGTCATCCCCTTACCTATCATATTTCTCGAGTGGAGAGGAGGCATCTACTACGTTACTTTGTATTCTTCAGCTAGGTGTGTGAGTG
>NW_027273056.1:0-25128 GCF_040938485.1 Diadema antillarum
CTGGTATCAATATATTATTTTTGGTTGAAAACTTAGAGAGACGATTGTACATAAGTCTTTCCAAAACTTTAGCAAAAATAGAAAGAATTGCAACTGGTCTATAATTTTCAATACATTCTGGATTATCCTTCTTGAATAATGGAACAATTTTGACTATTTTGAGATTATCAGGGACAACACCAGATTGCAAAGATAAATTATGAATATAACAAAGAGGTTCAACAAAACAATGAATGCATTCTTTTATAATTCTTGGCGAGATATCATCAGGACCGCTCGCCTTTGAACTTTGAATAGATGCAGATATATCTACTATTTCATGAGTAGATACTGGTGTACAGAAGAAAGAGTTACTATTTTGATATGAAAAATAATCAGTAAAATCACGTGAAGAGTTCGGTCCTGATGATGAGAGTTTTGCCCCGACATTAACAAAATAAGAATTTAACTGTTGTACAATATCTTGTCTCAATGAAAACTTCACATTATCATAATACATACATTTAGGTAGTGAGTTACCTTTCTTCCTTCCAAGTATATCATTTATACGTTGCCATGTTTTCTTCATATCACATTTTAAAGAAGAAAACTTATCAGTATAATATCTATATTTTGAATATCGTATAGTATTTGTAAGTCTATTTCTACAATTCTTATAATTCTCATAATATGTAACACTTGAATTCTTCAAACTCAGTTTGTACAGCTTATTTTTATGATGTATAGATTTCAATATACCTTTCGTAATCCAAGGCTTTCTACAACGTGAACTATTTGAATTAAAAGGAATAGATCGCAGTAGAAAACAACTGTTATATATGGAGAAAAACATTTCGAAGAAAAAATCACAATTTTCATTTACACGATTCTGATTGCAAACATTTGACCAATCAGTTAACATCAATTTTTGTTTGAATAATGATATATTTTCATTTGTTATGTATCTTTTCCGAATATATTTCTTTCCTTTGTCTATCACAACCATGAATTTTCTTTTAAGTATACAAAAAACTGGAAAATGATCATAAAGATCGTCATAGATGATACCAGTCTGGAACTGATCATTCAATAAAACATTCGTATAGATATTATCAATCAAAGAAGCATGTTTGGTAGATACACGAGTTGGTTTTGTAATCAAAGGGTATAAATAATATTGAATGAATACATCATATCCAAAAAATCTTTTGTTTTATTATGTATGACAGATTTCAATAAATCGATATTGAAATCTCCTGTGAAGTAAATATCTTTCTTTTCAAATTCCAATTTTTCCATTCCATTATGCATTTTATCAGAAAAAAGATGATTTGGTGGTCTGTAAATGCATGCTACAATTACAGACTTTTTCTCTGTGACTATTTCAATGAAAAGCATTTCATAATCTGTTATAGATGATAAATCTTTGCGTACTGTATGTTGATAATCATTCCGGATGTACATAGCAACTCCACCGCCAGCCTTCTGAGCTCTAAACATATAAAACACAGAATGATTTTCAATATTATAAAATTTGAAATTTGTATTTTCATTAAACCAAATCTCAGAGAGTGCTATATCACTAAAACTATAATCAAGTGATGAAAGCATCATATTAAACTGATCAACATTTTTTTAGGGAGACTTGTCACGTTTAAGTGAAAAACAGAGAAATCTGATTGTTCATGAGAAAATCTGGAACGGAAATCATCATCAAACATATATTGACATTTAGGCCTTGTTATTATTTGATTATCATCTTTGGTATCTGCATCATACAATGTTTCATTATCAAATTTCACTGAATTTATTTCAACAGGGTTTATTACAAGTGAATACAATTTTGATATATCTATGTTTTTTGACAAGTGAAAATACTGATATAGGGTAGATATGAATTCGTTGTCATCACATATGTGTTTAAATGGTAGAATTTCTGAAAGACAAGATATACACAGCCATGACTGAGTAGAAGAAGTACTGCAATGCACACACACACACACATTCACTGAGCAAAGTTATAAACCAATACTAGAAAAGAATAAAAACAATACAATCTGTGAAAGAAAATGAGGCTTAAAACATGGAAGTAGCCCAGAATACATACAAACAATAAGCTCTCTGTGGAAGTAGCAATAGTATTGGTAGTTTACATCTATAGAATGAGGTCATCTTCACTTCGTTTCATCTTTTTCACAGTTTTTCCACCACTGGCAGGCAGAAGGGCGATGACCTTGCCATCTACTGACCATGCTGCCAGAACCTTTCTGTTCTCCCGAGTTTTTGCCAGGAGTGCTTGGTTTTTGACTGTCAGATCCTCCACAATGGAAATTCCAGATCCCTTCAGCTTCCCCCTGTTCGCAAGTATTTCACGTCGCTTTTTGTAGGCCGATAGCTTCATGATGATTGACCGATGGTGTCTTGGTTGTTCTCGGGCGTTTGGTGTTGTCGTTGACTTTGGTGATTTTCCTGTGCGGTGGCAGCGATCTACATCTCCTGGCGTCAAGGTGATATACCAAGCCGGTCACGGATGATGTCTGCTGCGGTGGCCTCAGTGTCTTCGCCAGGCCTCTCCTCCACACCGAAGATTCGAATGCAAGAACGTCGAGAGTACTGCTCAAGGTCATTGACACCATTGAGTGTTGACACAGTTTTATTCAATGCATCGATCTCTTTCTCTTTCGTGTGAAGTTTCTGTTGCAGGTCCAGCACCCCACCCTGACAAACCTGGATTGTTTTCATTAGTTCTCCCATCTTTTCTTCCATGGCCTCGCGTACAACGGATTTCAGGAGTGAGCTGAACTCGTCATTCTTCACAAGCTCTTTCACTACCTGGCATGTCACAGCTGCAGATTGTCATGTGCTGGGTCCTCCAGCGGTATTGGCCATTGTGTTTCGACAATAGGCAACATGATTAGTGTGAATTGTTCTGTCCTTCAAGGATGACCCAGGCAATGAAGATAGAGAGAACTGGCAGATACAGTGTAGAGGGTTGAACTGTCACAGAAGTGTCAAGATGTGGGACCAACACAGTCAAAGTTGATTCATGGAGCTCTCGAGTCAAAGATTTCAGTTCCAGAACTACTCCATTTGAGGGATGAATTATACAATATCTACATAATCACAAGGTGCTGAATGCTTCATATCCAAGATATAGACACAGTTCGCAGAAAAAGTCCTTTCACACACGCATTTCAGGAGAGATTTGGAGAGCAGATTTTGACACACAAACACACATGAGGCAGGAATTCAACACCATTCCTCACAGAACTACCATGCCTGTTCGATGAGAAAGATTATTGATGTATCGTTCGAAACCAGGTTTCTGAAATACCAATGACAGTAAATTAGTAGTCTACAGCAAAAAAAAAAAAAAAAAAAAAGTAAGAGTAGCTGCAGTTCTTCATTACTTGGGACAAGACTCCTTGCATTTACGTGTTTTAATGCCATACCATCAGAAGTTGCTTTAGCTTTATGAAGGAAATCTTCACAGAACAAATGATATGCAAGAACTATAGATAGTCATTAAAAGAGACCGAAAGACTTTTATATTTGAACAACTGCAAATTGGTTATACAAGCCGAGTACCGAGCTTCGGAATTTATATTAGTGATTTGGATGAGGAATAAGAATGTTTTCAGAATGTACGATAACTTGCAATGAACAAGGATGATGACATAGCAGCCTCACCACAAGAATGCATTAGTTGGGGCTCAAGGAAGCAGAACCAAAGAAGAAGGCATGCATTATAGATTCTACACAGGTGAACTTGTTAAGCAAGCTGTAATGTAATGAATTACACTGCTACATTTCTAAAATAATTGAGTCTCTATGTCATCAGCATTGTTCAGTGTAATTAAGTTTTTCAGAGCATTAGTTTCTCTGCCCAAGGACAACAATAAATTCCACAAATCTATAGGGCCTACATGGGGCTGTCGATTTTTGTATTACATGATGTGAAATTATGAAAATCGTCTGGAATGCCCCTTTAACAGTGTCGCCAGCACTCATCTTGGCGTTTAGTTAAAAAATATAACTGTATTGAACTTCCATCTTGAGTCCCCGTTCTTTATACATTCTTCTGACATTATTGCATTATGTGCTGGAGTGACTATAGTTGCTAAATTTCCTTACCTTGGCGAAGGGTACTCGGCGAAGGGCATGCACGATGACGGCTCTCCGCTTTGTGGTGCATTAACACCGCGTGTGTAATGTTGTCGCCGTTTGTTTGAGGTCGTTGTGCTAGTCAGTGGCTGCGGTGGATGTTCTTGGTGTGGGGTCAATGCCGATTTCCTTTTTGGCGAACTGTGAGATGACGATGTCGATGGTTTCGTTCTCTGGAGACCGTGAATGATCAAGCAGTTTCGACGGCTGTTTTGCTCCTGGTCGTCAATTTCTTTGTTGACTTCATCGAGACTATACGGTGGAGGTGCTTGAGCTGGCTTGGGAGAGCCAGCTAGGATTTCTCTCTCGTGTTGCTGTATGTCCAAGCGGAGGCACTCGTAAACTAGATAACAGTGTATGTCGTGTAAGTCCTCCAAGATGACTTAATTCTTTAAAGGGGATGATTTTCAGACTTTTACATTTGAACAACTATAAATCAGCTAAACTGAGTACAGAGTTTCAGAATTTATAGTGATTGGGATGAGGAATGAGAATGTTTTCAAAATTTATAACAAATTGCAATGAACAAGGATGATGACATGGCAGCCTCACCATAAGAATGCATGAGTGGGGGGCTCACGAAAGCAGAACAAAAGAAGAAGGCATGCATAGATTCTTCACAGGTGAACTTGTTGAGCAAGTTGTATTGTAATGGAATTGCACTGCCACATTTCTAAAATATATGAGGCTCTGATGTCATCAACACTGTTCAGTGTAATTTGTTTAAGATTTTCAATTTATTGGTTTCTCTGCTCAAGGACCACAACAAATTCCACGAATCTATACATGGAGGTGTTGATTTATGTACTACATGATGTGAAATTATGAAAATCGTCCGGAATGCCCTTTAAAGGCTTGAAAAGGGTCGCCAGCTTGAGAAAGGAATGCATGTCGTATCTTATCAGGTAGAAGACATTCGGGGTCATTGTCTCATTTGTCTCTGGGTCGATTGTCCGTGATATCAGTTGCTTGACTGGCTGAACTTCCTTCAGATCGGAAGCTACGGAAGCAATGGTTAATAGCTCTTTTCATTTATTATCGTCCTAGTGGGATGCGGAATATTTTGTTCTTTTAGTGTGGTGGGATGGGGGCCAACAAACCTCCGAAAAATCCTGAATTTTTAAAGTCTTGATCGATTTTCTCTTAAAAACGGCAAGAATAACAGTATGCTTGTCGAAACGTCGGGAGTGGGTATAGGCCCTTTTCACGCAGGGCCACATAGGCCTACATTTACACTTTTACCACCTAGATCGATTTTTTTTTGGGGGGGGGGTCGAGATGATGACGACGATGATGATGATGATTATGTGTGTGAGTGTGTCAGTGTGTGTTGCGTTTCACATGGAGATGGAAAGTAAAAAAAAATGTTTCGAAAACCACTATATCGATTTCGTTCAAACAGGCTGTACGGGTAACTACAGGCCGTGTCACACCAGTCCGGGCAAGCTACGCGGGCTTGTGGCGAGGAGGTAGTTTCCAGCACGTAGAAGATTTTCAGCGGGCGAACAAGAATGTTTGCAATTTTCATTCATGCCTTGTCATACCGTACGGGGGAACTTCTGCGGCTTGACTTGCGGGGAAACAAATTTACTCCCAGGAGCTCTCCGCAGTTGGTCCGCACCTGACAGTATCTAGCGCGTATTTGCCCGGAGGTGCTCACGCAAGTCCGATTTAACCGCAGCCAAGTTTTGAGCTTGACCAAAACTTTTTCCGGGTGAGTCGCGGGAATGCCCGTAGAGGTCCACGCAGAACGCCAGTAGGAGACCCTTAGCGGCAGTACTTCCCAGGCAATTCCCACGCAGGTACTTCGCAGTCCCGTATGCAGCCAAGATAATGAAATTCTGTGAGATTTCAGCCATTCCATTAGAGGAATTCCTTCACTGAGTTGTCAGCCCCCACGTGACTGGTACAAAGGTCACACAGTATACTCGCAAGTATAACGCGTCCAGCAAGTAAGACACATGCGCTGACTCGCACAAATCCTTTTCCGCCCTCAGGAATGTCCGGTATGCTAGAAAATCCCTACACGTAACAAGCCCGAGTAAAGTGTGACAGGGCCTAAACACGGTTGCGGGTAAAAAATTATGCGTGCGCACCTCCGGGCGACTACTTTTGAGATACATGCTAGGTACTGTCATGTGCGGGTCATCTACGGGGACCTCCGGATAGTCAAAATTGTTCTTTGCAAGTCGCACGCAAGGCTGGTGCGACACGGCCTTATACAGTACATGATAGCTCACCAGCTTTCAACGCGTCAGTTACATTTGCATAAAAGTAAAAATCACCCCATGTATAGGCCCTACAGGTTGAGTTTATTGGATGGTGTGAATCTAATCACCAGAAACGGGGAAAATCGCAAGGAAATGAAAGAAAACGAAAGCAAAACATGGATTTAAAAGTTTCAAGCGTTAGCCCTGAATAGTGACATGATTATATGACAGGTCACAATCACATAATCTACTGCAGTATGTAAATTACACGACTGAGGCAATCTAACATAATGTTGTGACATCACATGTCTCCCATCAGTTGGCTGATTGCTCGCAGATTTTCATTTAATTCCATTCATTGATTAATGAACGAAGAAATTATTCTTCGCACCAGTATTGCAGAAATACAATAGTCCTGACTTTGTACAGCAGGGAAATAATTATATTAATAAGGATACAAACTACTGTACTATTTTGTATTCGTGGCTGGTATAACTGCAGACAATATAAATCATGATTCCATATAACTAATTCTGTTTAAATAAAAAATTGTGTTATCAATTCTGTTTGACGATACTCTTCACATTGATTAAAGGAAACCTCCAGATGATTGTCAGACTATTGCATGTGAACATTCATTAATTGGTTATATTGGGTGCAAAGTTACATTTATAATGATTAATGGGATTAGGTATACGAATGTTTCCAAAAATTATAACAAGTCCCAGTAAACAAGGATGATGACATTTAGCAGTTTCCTATAAGAGTGCATATGCAACAAAAGAAGAAAGCATGCACAAATTATAGGTGAACTTGGATTACATTGCTACATTACTGGAATATGAACTTCCTATGTCATCATCCCTGTTTAGTTAAACTGTGTTTTATGGTTTTTTGAGTATTGGTATGTCTGTTCAAGGACCGCAATAGCATGTATATAAACATGGCACCATCAATATTCATGTACCACTTTTTGTACAATTATGTAAATTGTATGAAATGTTCCTTTAAAGTGGGTCTGCACTGGAAAGAAACATGTCTAGCGCCATCATAAGGCTCATTTTGTCTTATATTTGGTTTCTTCTTCCCTTCTATTTTGCTTTCCCATTTTGTATACCTATCTTTTTTTTCACCACCGAGGTTGATGGTTGGCAATCTAACCTATTACAATGTATTTCTTCGCCTTCACGTTTTGTCTTTATTGCGAATAAAACCCTATTTTCAAAAGAATACGGTGCACGGAATTGAAAGTTCTGCGTTGGTTCGCATAATGCTATCAAGCCTTATTCAGTTGGCACATTATGCGTGTCTTCGGCATCTTACAAAATATCATTATACAAATACCATGCAGATATTCATCACACAGTCACAAAAAAATTTGGTTTCACGATGACCAAGGGGCAGTCACATGCATGTATATCCAGGTCGCTCGAGAGAAATTTCCAGCAGAGACCGGCGGGTTGCCGCTGGTATACGTCTACGGGACACCTCAGATAACTCCGCCGATCACTGATGGCCAGAGAAAAACACAACGCAGCTTTGAAAACTCTATAAACCAAATTCGCAGAAGATAACAACTGTCTTAAATCAAAGTAAATGCATGTGCAGTCATGGTATGTACTATAGGTGTAAATATTTCCCATTTTTTTATCCTTAATAGTTCGAAAAGTATACATCAGATAACAATCCTCATTGTTATTAATATGAGTAGTAGCTGAATATTGTACAGGGCAATTCCGCGGTTAGTAACGTTACATTTAAAGAAATTTAGATATTTATTTTTACTACTAAATCACCATTTATTCATTTCAAGTCAAAATCATCGTAAAACATGTTCATCCTTCCCAGGTCTATGCTATAGAAAAGAATGAATACAGTCCAATAAATATTAGAATTGCTATGGCAACTAAAAGGGCTGGTTAGTAACGTTACGAAAAAAGGACATGACAAAAAAATCAATGTCTTGTAACAAAAAGTGTGCAAAATTTAAAGTTACTTCAAACAAAGTGTTGCATTAATTTCAATTATTGCATCATGACAAATGTTCATGCAAATATTTTTAGCAGTTCGACCGATAATTTATTAGCTAGACCCCCAAATGCATGGTTAGTAACGTTACGGTTAGTAACGTTACATTTGTCCGGAGTAATTCCGCTGGTCATTTCACCCTTTTGTAATTGACAAAATGTCACATGACTTCTGGAGTATTTAAGTATATTCATCTTTTACCCTTTAGAAAAAAATTCAGGAAAAAATTTCAAAGCAACCCACTGTAATTGGCATTTAAGTGAATTTCAGCATCCCCAGTCCCACATGTACATTTTAAATGATGGTTTTAGATCTCGCAAAATCAATAAATATGAAAAATAAAATCTACTGAATTTGAAAGACCTTAATGATTGGTGAACATCCATGGCATTAGTTGATACCTAAATTAAAGAGTAAGATAAAGAGGCACATTTCTTTTATCCATGTCATGTCCACCTAACTGCGGAATTGCCCTACAATAATTTGGAGTTGATTTGAATATGAGAACACGAATCAGTTTCAATAAATCCATGATTAATATATTTTAAAATTAAATTCCAGATTTTGGGCAATTTTGTACCCTATGTACAAAATTGAACTTAAAACACAGGAACCAATGATGTGTATGTGATAGTTTGCTTACAATGACCCTGAGCAATAGACATGAATACCACGAATACCACCTTTTCAGAGTTCTGCTGATCATGGACCTAATATACAAGGACATTCATTTTATCGTTAATGAATTCATGCACCTGTACATCTCAAAAGCGCCACAAAGACATTTTTGACATGCTTCACTGCTTTGATCCCAAGATCGTCGCCGCCAGCAAGCCGGGAGAAGAACAAGACGGAGATTCGAGAAATCTAAAACTACATGCGCAGAAGAAAATAACTCACAAAAATCAAGTAAAGTGAATGTGCAGTTGTGGTGTATGTAAGGAAATCATGGCTCAAACAATTTCGCTTGGGAGAAGCAGGCAGTTTTTAAAAGAGAGCTAACATTTTGGCAGAATGATTGTCATTTGTGATCTCAATATTTCACTTTTCCGCAGCTTATTCCAGAGCGAAAAAGGGACGGTAATGGTAGAGAACAGGTATACTACTTGCCATTAGGCAAGGTCTTATGCTTGTGCGAAAATGTGCGAATCGGCAATTACCCATCTTTTGATCTCACGTTTGCTGCTCCTCATCATCTGTATTTATTCATAGATATTTCCGTCTGAAAAAGGCAGATCAGCGAAACAAGACTGAAATGAGGGAAACAATTCTTTTGTTAGTGACGATACATTATCACACAATCGTTATTGTCCAGACACCTGAATGTACTCATTAAGATGCACATAATCATGTGTCGGCGACGATGATTACATCAAAGAAAGACTGCCGTGAACATTCTATTTAAATTAGGTCCATGCTTGCTCCAAGGCACATGAATGCCTTATTAATAATTCATGGTTGATAGCCCTGGCACTGCTATAGTCTGAATTCATGGTGAAGGGGAGAATGCGTGCACATGAAAGAAGTAAGCACATGTTTTCATGACTGTGCTTGCATACACTACATTTCAGGATGAATAAAGACTATACTGTGAGAGCAGTGAAACCCTGGCCATTGTTCAGGACCATTGTCTGGGTGTTAAAGGGATCGTATACATGTAGTTTTGGTTGAGACCTAACTTTTAATTAAGTTTCAAGCATTTTTTTTTTTTGTCAGACAATGAAAAACCTCTCTTGAAATATAAAGGAGCATGTAATTTTTTCGAGAAATTCAGCATTTATTTGATGAAAATTGGTTTTGAAATGGCTAAGATATCCAAAACAGAGGGATCCTAATAAAAGGTGGGACCAAGGAGGTGTTACAGAGATGGAGTGGCAACTCTTCGTAATAGACCAGTTCGTAATTCCACTTTGCGCATGAGCAGAAAAAGGTCATTTGTACCAACAGGCATTTTGGTTTGTAAATTCACTGAGATAAGCATCTGTGATGCGATGATTATTCATGTGATCCTTATCTAAATGGTACTTGCCAGCACATCCACCTGACAGCAAGAATGGTATTTCGCAATACAGGAAATATGCTGGTATAACATTCAATACAAAACAATGAAATGGATGCCTGCTAGATTGTCAACTGATGGAGCAATCTGATCACCTGCTCTAAACGCAAGCTCATTCTTTGTTTGAACATGAATTCCACAAATTGTTGCGTCGGGCAAGCTAATGCATTATGCCGCTTTGAAAACAAGTGAAGTGCCTAACCAACTAAGAAAAAAGAAAGGTCATTTGTACCAATGTGTACATGAGCTAATTACGAACTGGCTTATTCATGCAAACACATGTTTGGGTTCAAGGCGTTACAATGGGATGTCTAGCATTCCACTACGCTTTTAAGTCATGCTCGGCACCGCTCTGTATAGTTGCAAGACGAAGTTCAGAGACGAAGAACGCATTTCACCTATCGTTGCATTACAAGCTTTATTTCACCGTAAAATTTTAAATGAAATACTCGAATCGATTTAGAATAGTTTAGGAAAGAATTTAATATTACAAACATGTATTTCTAGTTTCTTCGTAATGCGCAAATCGAAATGAAATGAAAATTAGACCCTCTTAAAAACCTAATATTTTTCTATAATGCGCACATTTCCGCATGTTAGTTTTCTATCTTTTTATAATCTGGGATATTTTGATCTTTCAAATAAAGTACTCCGCTAAAGCGTGTTCCAGCGTGCTTTTAAACTATTTGCTGTTAAAATTGTCAGTTTTACACTGCAGTTTGATTCGCTGCTCTAATTCAAGGTACACAAATTCACTGTTGCCATCACATTGAGAGAGAGAGCGAATTGCAGCAAGGGCAAGTATTTCTAGATGTGAGAGTGCTAGTCCCGATTATTGATGCTCTCTTTTGTCAAAGCACATGGGTAACACCTGGTTTAGTTGAACGCATATATTACTTCTCGGCGGTGCCGCGCATGACTTCAAAGGAGAGCAGTAGTTGTCTCTCCTTCTCTAGCACCTCCCTGGTGGGACCCAGCTTTTATTACGATCGCTTTGTTTTACTTTGTTTTTGGATGTCTCAGCAATCCTAAAACCAATTTTCATCAAACAAACTTTGAATTCCTCTAGAATGGAATCCTTTGTACTATTTCATAGGTGGTTTCTTGGTATCTTGCAAAAAGTTAAAAGCCCAATCCTCATCTCTCCACCAATACTGTACCATTCCTTTAACCACACACTCCCATACACCAATTGACCCCTGTGCAAATTAAAGTATAATACAGAGGGTTGAAAATAGAACAAAATCTGAAACCCAACTTTAAAATTAGTCATGGATTTCATGAAACTAATTCATGTTTTCATTTTCAAATTACCTCGAACAAATTTGTACACTATTCAGCTGTTGCTCATATCAATATCAATGTCAATGTTATTTGGTGAACTTATCTGTTGTCATTTGGTTATGAATGTGTGACAAAACCAATTTTCCATGCCATGTTTTGATACATAATTTGGACAAATAAAGAAATGAATGAATGAATTTTTATTTGATACAGATAGTTTTTGAACTATTAATGATTAAAAGTGGGAAATGTTTTTTTTTTTTGTAACGCTTAGTATCAGAATATCACCGCTCAGATATATTCATCAACCAAATGCAGTTAGGCCCTACCTTTAAAGAGAAACTGCTAATTTTTTAGCTATTAGATAAATTGATTATGATTTGTAAACACATTTTCTGCCTTTTCCGAACATTTTCCAGAGTAAAAAGAGACAAAATGGGAAGCGAATTATGTAAGCTTTGGAAGCGAATTATGTAAGCTTTGCT
Source organism: Diadema antillarum (assembly GCF_040938485.1). Taxonomy (NCBI): domain Eukaryota; kingdom Metazoa; phylum Echinodermata; class Echinoidea; order Diadematoida; family Diadematidae; genus Diadema; species Diadema antillarum. The sequence goes on from NW_027273056.1 coordinate 12,210, forward strand.
ATTTGGCAAGGTGATTATATGTGAGCGATAGTAGCGAGTCTGTAATTTCCCAGCAAATGACAAATTAGTCATGTTCTGACGTTTACTGTTTCTCATTCAAAGACGTTTCAGCCTGAAAAGGCGCATCAGCTTAACCGAAATTTATAGGGAAACAGTTTCTTGGTCAGTGACGATCCATGATTATGCAATCGTCATTTTCGAGACACTGACATTTATGTACTCATTGAGATGCGCATACGTCAGGTGGCAGCAAACTCGTACTTTGTAGTCAAGGCGCAGGGACCCAGAAAAAATGACTTCGTTCAACCCACCCCGCAGAAAAGGTTTGACTGCATGGGGTGGTCGGCTTGACCCTCTGGAACACCCCTAGGTAGTATGTGATTCCAAATTGTGGTATCAATGAAATTTTACAGGCCACTTTAGTTGCGACAAGACCCTATTCTTCGAGAAAGAGTCTGCGCACGCTAAGACTACTACACGTACCACTAGCACTGCTACAGGCGCCAATGCCAGTGGTGCGTGTAGTAGTATTAGCGCATACAGACTTTTTAGGCGACAAACAAGGGTTTTTGCCTGCAAACGAACTTTTCACGCCAAGCTGGGGTCGGTGTAGTGTAGTTTCTAGACGTTTTTATTTCGTGTTTATTTCTCCGAGTTAAAGCAAGTCGAGCGAGAGCGCATACCCAGTGATTGCGACGCCAGAACCGTTTTTTGTCGCAATCACTGGGTATGCGCCCTAACTCGGCTTAGCGTAATACAGCGGGCTTCTGCACAATACACAAGCTGCAACTCAGAGAAATAAAGACGAAATAAAAACAGCTAGAAATTAAGACTAGGGTCGGTGACGCTTGTCGCTATTGGGGCACTGAAAATGACAAACTTATCACAGTTTTTGCATTTATTTCATGAAGAGTTCATCAAAACTGCATAAAACTATAAATGCACACGTTGCTAGAGATGTCAGCAACACAGTGGGATTCATTGTAAGTTATAATATTGTGCATGGTTACCATGGAAACCGGATGCCTACAGGTGATTGGTAACCCCCCAAAATATATGGAATTTAGACAGGTTTGTTTCTTTTGCCTTGCGTGCACATCACCCATTGTAGATCGAATCTTAAAGTACCTACCTCAACACTGTAAAATTAGCCTGGATAAAAGGGAAAAGACGCCCAAGAGCTTTCCCTCATTCTCTCCTAAGCATTAATTCATTACTGCACGTTTTGATACAAATATACATATCATGTTTTTCATTTTATTCCATATATATATATATATATTTTTTTTTTTTAACAAAAGCTAACGAACACAGAAGTATGCTTTAATTCCAGCGCACGTGTATATTCCTTCTTTAGAAAGGAATTTATCTGCATTCTTGAATAAACTTCCTTTACGAACATGAACAGTTATTGCTTTCCTCTGCTCTTTTCCAGGATTGTTTTGAATAACCATCGCTCTGTAAATACTCAAAAGATCTAACATTAGAATATAATTGGCTTTGCTCTCTGTATTCACCTATATTTTTAAGGGAAATTTGCGTCCATACATTACTAAAAACTACATTTGCCTATATACTTTGAAGTCAAATTTGTGTTGAAAGTACGACGGATGCAACTTTTTCATGCATTTTACTATTCGAAAATGATATCTTTCTTTCAATGGCCGTTTATTATGCCTTTGTTTACAAATTTTCCTGTAACTTGAGAATGCCTCAACATATTCTTCACATAAGTGGTACACAATGCAGAAGGAAGGACATGCTTATTGAGCTTTTTGACATTATGGGCTTTAGTTTTTTAGTTATTGACAGCTGAACCCTGATTGGATAATACTGGTTGCCTTGGCAACAGAAGAAAACTTTTATTTTTTTACAATAATCAATGAAAGTTTTTTTTTTTAAATTGCATCTATAAAATAAAAAAAAATCAAAGGTTGTAGCAGTAGGAGGCATTTGGGGGTTACCAATCACCTGTAGGCATCCGGTTACCATGGTAACCATGTACAATATCATAACTTACAATGTATCCCACTGTATTGCTGACATCGCTAGCAACGTGTACATTTATAGTTTTTTGCAGTTTTGATGAATTCTTCATGAAATAAATGCAAAAACTGTGATACGTTTGTCATTTTCAGTGCCCCAATAGCGACAAGCGTTACCGATCCTAGTCTTAATTTCTAGTCGTATTTATTTCGTCTTTATTTCTCTGAGTTGCAGCTTGTGTATTGTGCAGAAGCCCGCTGTATTGCGCTAAGCCGAGTGAGGGCACATACCCAGTGATTGCGATTCGGGCATCGCAATCACTGGGTATGCGCTCTCACTCGGCTTGCTTCAACTCGGAGAAATAAAGACGAAATAAAAACGGCTAGAAACTACACTACACCGACCCCAGCTTGGCGTGAAAAGTTAGTTTGCAGGCAAAACCCTTGTTTGTCGAAGAAAAAGTATGTGTGCGCTAAGACTACTACACGCAGCACTGGCACTGGCGCCTGTAGCAGAGCTAGTGGTGCGTGTAATAGTCTTGGCGTGCGCAGACCCTTTTACGTTTGTTCCAACAAACAAAATAATGAAAAGTGGCCAGTAAAATTCTACTGACACCACAATTTGGAACCACATACTACCTGGGGATGTTCAAGGAGGTCCCATCTACCACCCTGTCTGGTCAAACCTCTTCTGCGGGGTGGGTTGAACGAACTCCTTAATTAAGCCTCTTACAGGAATTAGCGCCTTGACTACTGTTGGTTGGATTCGTTGAAAGTTCATTCGTTAGAAGTCCATGTTACAATGGCAGGCGTATTGGGTTACAAAGACCCCGTTTACAGTGCGAGGCTCGGCCGCGGCTCGGCCGCGGCCGAGCCCGCCTTCATTTCAGTGTAAACGCGCAAAAGGCCAAATGCGGGGCCAAAATTCGCCGCGCATTTGGCCACGCTCTGGAGGTGGTCTCGGCCGCGGCCGAGCCCGGCCTTTTCTCAGTGTAAACGCAAACTGGGCCAAATGCGCGGCCAATTTTAGTCTGGTTTCCAAACCCTCTGCCCGTACTATTTCGTTATTCAGGATATTAACCCCCTCAACGTCGAAAACTAGTATAGTTTAAGGTGGTTTTATCCTGCAAAAGATTTTTCCTTCGGCAAAGGCCTTTGCCCTAACGGCGAATTCGTCGCCACGGAATCCAGTTGGCAAAGGGTCTGAAAACCTGACTATACCAAATTGCGTTTCTTTACAAGCAGAGCGTCACTACGACAAAATATTGAAAGGTTTGAATTAAAAGCGCGGCCGAGCCCGGCAGTGTAAACGGACAAAATTGCGGGGCTCGGCCGCAGCTCGGCCCAGCCCCGCACTGTAAACGGGGTCAAAGAGAGCAAATTACGCTCGGCCCAAAATACCCTCGGTGCTCAGGTCCGTTGTGACCTTGGCATCAAACTTTGTCGAGTATCAACGAACAATTTAGACCAAAATGAATAGAAAGAAATCTGCGTTCTACCAAACCTTCAGAATTAAGAAACTTATTTCGTTTTCGGATTAACGAATCTTCCGAATAACGTAGGCCTACCTCCGGAATAACGTTTAACCTTATAGACCAGGAGCTGGCTGCTGGTCAATTTACCCCACCAAGCCCAAAAGGTTTGACCCCTCAGAGTTGCTGGGACCACCCTCCTCATTGAAAAAAATGGGCGTCAGTCTGGTCCCTGAGGGCGGGTTCGGCCCCCAGGGACCCCCCGAAAAGGCCTTCCGGCGGGTGTAATTTACCCCATGGAGCCCATGGACCAAACTTGGCCTAAATGAATGTCCTATGGGTGTACATAATCAAAATATAAAAACTGACAAAATATCTGGTTGGGAAAGGGGTTGCCAGACCGCTTCTTTGCAGGTACAAAACCTCGTTTTTGGTCACGGAGTCTGCGCCAAGACTACACTGTCCCATAGGCCTGCTATACTGTAGCGTCTCCCAGCAGTCTGAGGGACAGTGCCAGTTAGTGCATGTAGTAGTCTTGGCGCAGACTCCTTAACGCTCAACAAGAGTTTGTGCCTGCAAACTACCCGTTAAACCCTGGGACCCAGGGTAGTTTGCATCCAGAAATTCACCACACACACACACACACACACACACACACCGACACACACACACGCACACACACACACACATACGTTCACACATGACTCCATGTATACTATACCGTAACACAAAACATGTTCACTGGTTTCTCCATACAGCCATGATACCTTGCATTATTATATCAACTGTCTGACCTATAATAAAGATGTTCATACCTTTTGATTTTTTTTTTAAATGGATACTCTCAATACACCTTTAAGCAGGAGCAGTGAAGAGATTTTGAAATTTGAGTGCAATTGTATGGTGTTTTACTGGCCTCACAACCTGCTTACCCTTTATAATGTATCCACCTTATGTGATAAAAAATATACATAATATTATGATACATATATATTTTTGGAAAATGCTGAAATAGGCCCTTTGTTGTGAGTAGACATCAGTTATATAATAGCTCAAATCATGCATCATACTGGCTGATAGACCAATATGTTTGGTATTTGTATGAAACAAATTCATTCCAAATACTGGTCAGTTCAGGAATCATATAGATTGTGACTGAAACATGTGCAATGCTTATTAGGCCTACATTATACTTAATTTATGTAGGCTTTAGTCTACCATAGAGTGTGATGCATGACTTCATGTGTAACTGCCACGGTTTTGAAAGACAACTAAATCATAAACATTAACTACATTGTTCTGTATATATGGTATGTGACACCCTGAAAGTGTAATATCTTTACTGAGGAGTTGACAAAAATTCTGATATAAAAGAGAACACAAGAACACAACATGTAAATGCTCTCATGGTGCATGCTATTGTTAAAGAAAGAAATTAAGCTAGCATAACTTTCAGCTGGTAATTTCATGATTCAATGTTGTGTGTATATATGCAGGGTTAATGACAATCATACTATGATGTGCTGTTTGCAGTATATGTGACACCATAGGTTGAGTTTTGTTTGTGTTGGGCTGGGGAACTGAAGATGAAGTATCTCCAGAAATAAGGAGTTTACAAAAGTGCTGAAGGAATAAAGGGACCACAAGATCAAGTTAATGCTCTCTGCCTATTTGTATGCTATATAAAAAGAGAGCTATTTCAGTAAGCTGATGATTTCATGTTTTAACTTGGCTTGTAGGCCTACTGGCCACTGTCAATGGCAGTGTTTGCAGTATGTGCATCGTTTGTGTGGGTATGGGAATTATCACATATAAGTACAATATATCTCCAGAAATAAGAAGTTGACCACAAAAAAAAAAAGTGCTGAAGAAATAGGGAGAACACAAGATCAAAGTAAATGCTCTTAGCCTGGTTATTTTCATTACAGAAAGTAAGCATTCTATTGTGAAGCTTGTTATTTGATGTTTCAAGGAAGTTCAGCAATATACAGTACATGTGTATAATCTATATAGAACATCATAATTATATTCATTACTCTTATTGATATGCAGATATTTGTCCAAAACTATGAGGTCACATGCAGTACTGAGTATGAAATTCGATAGATATCATTTCCAAAACCATTAAGCTCCATTTCTTAATGTAATGTTGCAGTTATTCTGATTTGGAATTTATTAGAGACAAATAAAGGAAATGTTGCCATGGATGCTGTAATCCTTGCCTATTTCATGCATCGTAGGGTGGTTTATATCAGCCAAATACACAACAAGTTTTTAGTTCGAGGTTTTCAAAAGAATCTTATATTATAAATATGAGGATTGAGACTTGTTATTTGTATTCAAAAGAGGATATCAAGCAGGAGAAAAGAAAATAATCCAAGCTATATCCGACTTCCTCTTGTTGACATAAATTTTATTGAAGGTATGTTTAATGCACTGTTGATGAAAAATGAATGTTTACTTAAATCTGTTATACAAATGTCCTTTAGTGCTGTTGTGGTTGGTCTGAAACTGAAGTCTACTCACAACAAAGGTTTTATTTCAGCATTTTCTGAAAAGCTGTATTTGTGTCTCATAAGGTGAATACATCATACAGAATAAGTAGGCTGGGTGGCCAGTAAACATAATACAACTTCACACAAATTTCAAATTTCTTCAGCATTCCTTATAGGTGTATTGATAGTATCAATGTAAAACATTCAAAAGGTATGAACATCTTATAGGCCTGACATTTATTATGTGCAAGATATAATGTCTGTATTAATAGTATTGAGAAAGCTAAGTAACATGTTTGGTGTTATGGTATATACAATACATAGAGTCATGTGTGTGTGTGTGTGTGTGTGTGTGTGTGTGTGTGTGTGTGTGTGTGTGTGTGTGTGTGTGTGTGGTGAATTTCTGGATGCAAACTACCCTGGGTCCCAGGGTTTAACGGGTAGTTTGCAGGCACAAACCCTTGTTGAGCGTTAAGGAGTCTGCGCCAAGACTACACTACATGCACTAACTGGCACTGTCCCTCAGACTGTTGGGAGACGCTACAGTACAGGGTCTATGGGACAGTGTAGTCTTGGCGCAGACTCCGTGACCAAAAACGAGGTTTTGTACCTGAAACAAGCGGTCTGGCAACCCCTTTCCCAACCAGATATTTTGTCAGTTTTTATATTTTGATTATGTACACCCATAGGACATTCATTTAGGCCAAGTTTGGTCCATGGGCTCCATGGGGTAAATTACACCCGCCGGACGGCCTTTTCGGGGGGTCCCTGGGGGCCGAACCCGCCCTCAGGGACCAGGCTGACGCCCATTTTTTCAATGAGGAGGGTGGTCCCAGCAACTCTGAGGGGTCCAACCTTTTGAGCTTGGTAGGGTAAATTGACCAGCAGCCAGCTCCTGGTCTATTATTTCATTTTCGGAATTACGAACCTTCAGAATAACTAACCTTCTGAGTAACAAATAGTAAGCACTGATAAGGCGTATTATTGTACTGCTATATCATTCATTTCAGTCTGTGGAGTTTGTTTTGTAGTGTTTTGTATAATATCCTGTCTTGTCTACATACTGTAACTGATGTTTTACGTTCTCTTGAAGGTACGGAAGTTAATCTATAGTCGGTTCCAATTCGCGAAAGTAATACACTGTACAGTGTACCGCATTGCATCCGAGGGAGCATTGTAACAAAGAGGCTCAGATTTGTTGTAAATTTTTTCATCTTTCATGGAACTGAAAACATGAACCCAGTATTGAATTCCATGATCAACGAAGTATTTGAAACATGAAGGTGGTTGAATTGATTATCGGTTTATGAATAAAAAGTGTTGTTGAGGTGCCATGGTGAGATACAGTATTCCCAGTTCAGAGTTACGCATTATATTATAACAGGGATGGGGGGGGGGGGGGGTGTTCAAGGACCAGTGAATCCCCCCACACACACACATACACGTACACTTTAGAAAACGTTCTCAAGCCCATTTAACCCTAAAATGGCCGGGGGGGGGTTGAATCAACACCCCCCCCCCCCCCCCCCCCCGACATTTTCCACAATTCCGTCCCGCGCCATTCGCTGACTTTCAACTTTCAAGTCTCGCACATCTTATGACACCATTTTCAAGAAAGTCGGGCATACCGTTACGACGCGGCACAACCTTTTATACATGTTCGTCAGACTGAAAATGGCTCAAAAACGTGATTTTGTGTACAAAGTCTATATATGCAAAAGGAGTTTTCTCACCTATTCACATAGACATTGATTATTTTCACGTTCATTGACTGAAATCAAATAATTTTAGCATAATTCTGCTTGAAATAGGTTCTGTAATAAATTTTGCGAAAAAATGATTAAAAAAAGGTCGAAAAGCAAATAAATACCTAAGAAATTCATAAAACAACACAGTACATAAGAAAATAATTTTGATACCAAAGTGTTTTTTTTTCAAGCACATTGTTAGGAATGCTACAAGAGAATGTTACCACCAAAAAATAGGATTCTAGGAGCTTTGTTTTCTGATTTACAGCAAAGTGTGTGAATGTATTCATATATTAGCATAATCAATTAATATAATGAAAATTTCGATTTGTTCATTTATTTATTTATTTTTTACATTTTGGTAGATTACGCCACAGTTAATGTATGTGTCAATTTTCATGACGATTGCATCGACGGCCGAGATCTCGGGGGGGGGGGGGGGGGGGGTTGATTCAACCCTCCCAGGCCACAGAACGGGTCTAGGTACAGTACCCCCTGGAAAACCACCCTCCGGATAACTACCACCCGGATAATTACCCCCCAGGACAATTCCCCCCTGGGGCAACTACCCCCCGGACAACTACCCTCCAAGGGCAATTACCCTCCAGGGTAATTACCCCCTAGGACAACTACCCCCCGGACAACTACCCTCCTAGGGCAATCACCCCCCCAGGGCAATTCCCCCTTAGGAAAACTACCCCCTGGATAACTACCCCTCGGATAACTACCCCTGGATAACTACCCCCGCGGATAACTACCCCCTGGATAATTACCCCCCCCCCCCCCCCCCGGAAAACTACCCCCTGGAGAACTACCCCCTGGAGAACTACCCCCTGGGTAACTACCCCCAGGAGAACTACCCCCTGGGTAACTACCCCCAGGATAACTACCCCCCGGATAACTACCCCTCGGATAACTACCCCCCGGATAATTACCTCCCCGGATAATTACCCCCCGGATAATTACCCTCCGGATAACTAACCCCCCCCCCCCATAATTACCACCAGGATAATTGTCCCCAGGTTAATTACCCCCTCCTCCGATAACTAGACCCCAGATAACTTCCACCCAATAACTACCCCCTCCGATAACTCCCCATGGATGATTACCCCGGATAAGTAGGCCTACAACTCCCCCTCCCCTATAACTATCAAGAGGAAAATTACCCCCAGGACAGTGCACCACGTCAATTACCCCCTGGGTAACTACCTCCCGGGTCATTGCCCCCCACCACCCTCCCCCCCCCCCCGACTCTTACTTTTAATAAAAAGGATATCATTACTACAGGAAACGAAGTTCTTTGTATTATTTGCCAGGAATCACGGAGATGCCATACTGATACATCATCTTATGAAAACAACATCTTAAGGATTTACGATTTGTATCGTTTGCATTTAGGACGATTTATGTACAAGCTTAATTTCTCCCTCTGTATTTTGACTCTATGTTCATAAAACACGAAGCTGTCCCTTCATATCCTATACCCGGTAATCCAGTAAAATGTCAATGCCTTTAACCAAAACTATTTTCGCTAAATCTGTATTTTCTTTTACTGCTCCGAAATTTCGGATTTCTCTTGATAGTATAGTATAAAAGAAGTTTTGAGTTTGAATGCCTTTACCATTGAATTAAAGACATTTTGAAGAAATGTTACACTTCAGAAAGAGTTATACTTTTTGCAATATTTTTTTAACCACAATCGTCTATCGTTTACCACAACTCCATGTAACACTTCTTTATTTTGAGGAGCTTATATCTCATGCCTCACGTGCCCTTGTTTTGACCCATCATCTTCCTCTTCCCTCTCGCTTTTCTCTGTCCACTGTGAAGGTAGTCTATTCCTGTCATTCATTACTCACCTTTCCTCTTTCTCTCATTACAAGGGATTTATCTCGTGTGTGTTCATGTGCAATGCACTCCCGTTAAAACGAAATGCTCAGGACCGGCATTTTTTTTTTTTTCGTTTTAACGAAATTTCGTTATAACCGAACAAATATAATATGCAATGTATAACGAAAAGAAGGAAACCACGCATAAAAAAATTCTATTTGTTGAATCCTCATCATACGCTGGAAGGCTATGTGAGATGGGAGAATACCTTTTTAATTTCGTTTAAATATTACATTTTAAAAAGAGCATAAAGTTGTTTGTGTTGTCACACATGTGTAGAAAATGACGGTGTAGGATTTGGTTGCAGTTCGCTATTCCAAAGGTTCTTTTCTTACTAAAGTACGTTACTCCGAAGGCTCCTTATTCCAAAGTTTCGCCATTCCCGGGATTCCGATGGTTTGTTTATCTGAAGGTTCGTATTTCTGAAGAATCATTATTCCGAAAGTTCATAATTTAGATCAAAATAATATATTGTTCATTTTCCGAAGGTTCGTTGATCTGAAAATGAAATGAGGTTCGTCATTTTGAAGGTTTATAAATCAAAAAGTGAGAAAGGTTCACTATTCAGAAAGCCCGTTGTTCCGAAGGCTTTTTCATCTGAAAATGAAATAAGGTTCGTAATTCCGAAGAAATTTTGTTAATGAAAAAAAAAATGAGAAAGGTTAGTTATTTCGAAGATTTATTCAGGCCTATCTTAAGACGATTATAAGGATTGCAGTTCTTAAGTTTTGTTAGTGTACTCTCCTTTTTCCACCATGGATTAACGATACTTTTTGTAATGTTCCGATTAACGAACGTTTTGAATTCCTATCATTTTCGGACTAACGAACCGTATAAGAATGAGAATAAGGACCATATTTTATTATCGGATTAACGAACCTTTGGAATAACGCCAAAATGTGCTCAATAACAAACTCTATTTCATTTACGAACTAACGGACATTTAGTTGTATCAGAATCTGTGTGTTTTGTATTAAAGGACTTCGGAACAATGAAACAAACCTTATCTGAATTCAGATTATTGTATTACAATATTGCAAGTTCCCCTCGGAAACTGTGCGTGATACACGGAGTGAACATTCAATGATGCGTTCGCTCATGCAGAGACGCTTTAAAAATGCTTGTTCCGCTACGCATTTTCGAATGCGATCCGCATTTCGTTATAACGGAGCACATTTCCTTTGTTTTTCTTTGTCAGTGGTGCTCAGAAAAGACTTCGTGATGACGAAAATTTTGTTATAACCGTCTTCGTCATAAGCGAATTTTGTACCATAGACTTTAATGGCGATACTTTTGGGACCAGAAGTTTTGCTTCGTTATAACGAAATTTCGTTATAATCGTGTTCGTTGTATCGGGAGTGCACTGTATCTTTATTTGTGTACTTCGTCTCTGTCTTAATTTGCTTTCTTTGCATTGTTTCATCAATTTTGTAACTATTTTACTGTTATACCGTTAACGCTCATTTCAGAATTGCCCTACTGCATCATTGGGCATTAACAACTAGTATATCAAGAATGTGGGAAGAGATTGTCACCTCCTTGGTATGATCACGGCAGAGCATTACCTCCCTTGACAATTACTCCTTATTAAAATTAGGCTCCAAACAGTCACCCCTCTTACAATAACTCTCCCCCAGAAAATTACGTCTCTCATTTTTATTTTCGAACAACGTTTGCTATTTGAATTGAAAAAAAAAAATCATTTTTTCATATCGTCTGGTTTTGGTCGAGACCTAACTTCAGGTTTTAAACATCTTTTGGGTGAGAAAATTAGAAACCCCTTACGAAATACTAAAGAGCATGTTATTCCAAGAAGGATTCAAGTTTTTGTGAAAAAAAAAATACTCTTCAAATGGCCGGGATAAAACAGAGCAGCCCTATAATGTAAAAAGGATTCTGTCAACTACAACTCTCTATAGATCTATTAAAAAAGAGGGTGCAGGACAAAAGACTTCGTTAACAACTAGGGGTGTTTTGTAAAAAAAAAAAAGAAATACCGTTAAACTCGTAATATTTTACTCTTTCTAATCAGACTAACTTATATTTGAACTGGATTTCCCCATAAAGTGTCGAGAACATTTAATTTGAAAACTAGCACAATTCTACTTGTATGTAAAACAAGCTGTAATTTTACTCTTATGACAAATTAGGGCACCGTTTGATAAAAGTTGCCAGTTATGACATCTTGTTAGTCTCTAATAATTTCAATAAAACCATGGGTTCTGCTTGATTGATAAGCTCGAGTCACCGACTTGTTACCATGGACCTGCTTTGATCGACCTACAACGATTGGTAATTGTGTGGAACTGACAGCTTGTCAGGACTGACTTCATAAAACCGTGCCCGGATCCTATCAGAAATTATGGCTTTATATCGAAGGGTCCCTCGCTAATGTTAAGGGAATATGAATTGCAGTGAAATCAACTCTCCTTTTCTTATGTTTATCTTCTAATGTGTTATAACGGTAGAAAATGACAAGCCAAAAGAGTAAATGATGACAGTGTAAGAGAAAGGTGCATCTTCTGATATGGTGTTATGATCTTCTGGAAAAATTACAAAGGGTGGGAACTTTCGGGGGGCGGGGAGGGAGGGTTGTCCAGTAGGTAAGTATCAGGAGGGGTGGGGGGGGGGTCGGGGTATGGTTATGGGGGGGGGGGGGGGTAGTAATCCGGGTGGTAGTTATCCGGGTGGTAGTTATCCGGGGGTAGTTATCCGGGGGGTAGTTATCCGGGTGGTAGTTATCCTGGGGGTAGTTATCCGGGGGGTAGTTACCCAGGGGGTAGTTCTCCGGGGGGTAGTTATCCAGGGGGTAGTTCTCCGGGTGGTAGTTATCCAGGGGGTAGTTATCCGGGTGGTAGTTATCTGGGGGGTAGCTATCCGGGGGGTAGTCATCCAGGGGGTAGTTACCCAGGGGGTAGTTATCCGGGGGGTAGATGTCCTAAGGGTAATTGCCCTTGGGGGTAGTTGCCCTAGGAGGGTAGATGACCGGGTGGTAGTTGTCCTAGGGGGTAATGGCCCTGGAGGGTGATTGCCCTAGGAGGGTAGTTGTCCGGGGGGTAGTTGCCCTAAGGGGGAATAGACCTGGGGGGTAATTATCCGGGTGGTAGTTATCCGGAGGGTAGTTGCCCAGGGGGTAAGTGCCCGGATACGCCACAGAACAGCCAAAAAAGCCTGGCCTGGTTAGCGTTATGTAACATGTACGTAACTCTGAACCGGGAATAGCAGCCTACATCACACTGTGAAACTTCATCAGCATTTTCAATTTACAAACTGGTGATTAATTCAACAACCTCCATGTTTTAAATGCTCTGTTGGCAACGGCGTAAATC